>NC_139623.1:60777978-60827978 GCF_964638095.1 Poromitra crassiceps
ATTCCTGCTGGAGGGAGAACCAAATGGCTGGGTCACACCCTCCAGATACCAGCACAGCTGGATGCAGAGCCTGGAAGGGCTTGCCATTGTTTTTTATCCCTCAACCCCCAGGACGTTTAACACCTCCCGGAGCTTCAAAGACCAAGTGCCCCACAACCGAAAGGTGAACAGAGAGACCTTTCAGTTGAACTTACAGAATGGGTTGAGCCCACTCAAATAACACAAAGTAGGCTGGGCACAGCCCACTCACCACCGAACGATGTGATTGGCCACCATGCATGCTCATTTTAATATGCAATCTCCAACAAAACTGTTGGAAAGCAGTTTTAACTTAGAGTCTACAGTAAGCTATCGCACGCAGCGGAACCAAGGGTTGGAGGGGCCAGGAAGCCGGCTCCCCTCCCCCGCTCTCTGCACCCCCGGCAGGCGACCAGGCCCAGAGGGACCGAGCCCTGCAGCCTGACCAGGGCCCAGAGGACTCCGAGCACACAGCAGCACCAGAAATCGGCTGAAAGGCCCGCCGTAAGTCCCACGAGACATAGCATGCGTAAACTGAGATAGTTCCACTTAATCTCAGTTTAATTTAAGTCGGTTTAGTGTTATAAGTCGCACGGAAAAGCCCTTCCTGTGCTTTCAAACTCGCGCGTAGACCAGCCGCTCTCCTTGCCCAGAGAAGCCCAGCTGGACCGCAAAAGCCGACAACAAGAACGTACCGCGAGCAGACCGCTCAGCAGACCAAGAGGAGCAGAAGAAGCAGAAGAGCCACACCGCAGCAGGGCCAACCAACTGCTGCAGACGAAAGACGCCCAAGACAGACCGTGGCTTGCAACCAGCCACAAAGAAGGACCACAGAGCACAGCACGTCCCTCGACTCAACGAGCAGAGAGACTGCACGTCAACCCCCGGCATCATCAACCCCCATCAGACGTCCGCTGTACGCTTCCCCAGGCCAGGGTGAACGGCGCTGCAGGCCATCGCTCCCACAAACCAAAGCCATCCTCCCTACTGCGCCTGAGCCCACCGCGCGTAGGACAACTCTCCCCAACCAACAGGATCCCGCTCAACAGTGGAACCCACGTGAGAGTTTATGGTTTAATGGTTCTGGGCAGTTAGGGTTAAAATGCATTACCATGTATGTGTTGATTACAGTATCCTGTATGTTGATGTACAATGTTTCGCACACTGTTGAATGATATAGACGCCTGAAGGTGAGCGCTAAGTTCAGAAGAACTTGGCGGCCATCAGCGGGCCACTCTCCTCTCTCCCTCTCCCTCTCACCCTCCCCCACTCTCTCGGCCTCCCAGCTGAGCCCGTTCAACCGGGAGGGCTAAGCTTGGAACGGTCTAGAGATGTTCAGAATGTCTACCCGCAAGAATGCAGTTAAGCTGAATTAGAGAGTTTGATCAGTCACTCACACCGAGTGATCCAGGCTAAACAGTCCCTTCCTAAATTCGGCAAAACCGCCATTTTGAAACGGAGGCGGTCTTAACACGATCAGCCCGCCCCTCAGCCAATCCTGGGGTGACATAAGACACTCCGCCCTCTCCTCCCTCCTCCTCTCTCTCACACACACACACACACACACACACACACACACACACACACACACACACACACACACACAAGTACTAATTAACACACACACACACACATTCAAGCCTGCTTCGGACCGGCAGACGGAAATCATCGCACACACACACCCACACACACACACACACACAGTGATATAATGTTGATTCATATTAGTTATTAGCGATAGATGTGGTAGAGTATTAGTCATAAAAGTAAATGTGATGAACTGATATTTTAATCATTATGTTAATGTCAATTGATATTGCGATTTATTAAATCTTTTTATTACATAATGCTATGAATCTTGGTTGTTATTCATGAGGTATTTTATCTGTGGAAATCTGTGACAGAAGCTTACGAACTTTGACCCTTCAATCAACTGTACAATGTACATTATATCATTATGAGACTGATATGACAATTTGGTTTGGTGTCTAAACTAGTCATAACTGACTTTTAGACAGGTCTGTAGCCTTAACTACAGTGGTGCCCCGAATCTTACAGAGAATACAATATTTTCTGTCAAATCTAATACATTTATGAATATTAATAATTCATAATTATTAATAATCATATTTCATAACCAAACCAGCTCCTGCGAGCACAACATAAATGGTGCCCCGTGTGAGGCTTCTAATATCAGTATTTCCACAGATATGATATGCATGAATAATAAAAATTCATAAATTTTTGAAAAATCAGAAATTTTCAAATTTTTCCAAAATCAGGTTTTCTATAGCGCTTTGCCAAGCAAATCACATGCGTCAGAAGACACTAAAGGAACTCTAATCATAAAATATGGAATCTTCCCATAATCTTAACACAAGTTAGGATTTGTATTGAATATTTCTGAGCAAAACAGTCCCAAAGACAACAGCTCAGTTTAAAATCCTTGATTCCATTTTTATGTTAGAAACCACAGTTAACAAACTGTTTCCCACTGTGCCTTCAACCTAAATTATGAGAGACAGAGATGTTCCATCTATCAGAGAGTGACTTTAACAGAAGTAAATAGACAGCGCTGCGCATTTTTAAGTGGAACCTTTGATGCTAATTTGAAAGCCACACTGGCAAAGGGTGGGGGGAAGTCAGGCTGCCCCCCCCTCACATTAGCATTCAAAAACATTCACCCTGTCTCCTCCAGAGCCAGAGACAAAGTGTAAACAAAGCCCTGTGACCACCAGTCACAGTGAATTTGCATGCGAAAGACAGGCAGACACCTGCACCTGATGACACTGACAGCAGACACCAGCCGAGTGACAGCTGACAGATGTCAAACTAACTGCATGCAATTGGCAGCTAACTCACAGAGAGACTGTCACATTTGGGCCATTCTTTAATTAGGATTAGTAACTGTGGGCATTGACGGCATTGATGCCATAGCAACACGGTGAGTGCACACACCTTTTGCTTAAAATTGACAGCAGTAAAACAGCTGCTTGACTCATCGCAATGAGTCTGCGCTGCCACAAGATGGTCAGCGCTGAAACTTTCTTTAAGATGGCCGCCACCGACTTGCAAGCGGTAGCCGCCTCTCTCATCTGCCCGCCCACAGGAGGAGCAGATGAATTTAGCATTGTAATGCTAACACTAGCGGTCCTAATAATTCCATTGGGAATTCTTTTCTTTCTGCAAAATCGCAGATTCCATGTGCAGGACGCTGCACACCAGCGGCAGACCACTGTCTACCAGACGCAGATAGGCAGACTGCGCAACAGCTGTCAAGCTACGCTGCAGGCCAATCTGGGCCTGCATCGACAAGCCCAGGTCTGCCAAACAGAATTAGCCCGACTGCGTACCGAAGTTTCCCGGCTGCAACAGAGCCAAAAGGGCATGCAGACCGGATCCACGGCGGCCCTCGGACCCAGAACGGTCCCCCTCTCGGGTCGCACTGCTCCACCAACCACCCGAGCAGTGATCGCACGGCTAAACGCGAGAACGGCCAAGCAGCAAGAGCACCAGAAGGCCGTAAGGGCCATAGCCCCGCTGGCACCGGAGGCTGACACGCCTCCTAGGGCTAGAGCAACCCCCGACTCGAATCAGACCCCCGCACACCACTTAGCGCCCGCGCTGGCAAGCAGCCGCGCTGCTAGACATCGCGACACCACACCGCGAAAGGGGGGAGACCGCTCTCACAACGAGCAAACTGATTCAGGCTATTCAGCCCAGCAGTCGTCATCCGAGTCAGAGCTCGACTTTCATGCTCCCGACATACCAGTCAGTCATTCATCCGAGCAACCTACGTATAGACTCAGACGTTATTCACGCTTCCATCCAGCTCTGACTTCCACCTCAGAGCACAAACCGCTGACAGTCAAACGACTTGACAGCGCCATTTCCGGTTATGACAAAACGATCCACACTGCAACCCCCTGCAGGGAGGAACGTGTGTCTTACCGACTTTCCATTTATCACGCCCGTGGTGAGTCGATCGACTACCGCCCTGTGCATTATAAACCGTCATTTGTTCAGGCCACCAACGGGTGCGCTGATAGGTCTTTTTCACCAGAGGCTATCCAGCCTCACTCACTTTCTAGCCCCTGTCCACCAAGGAAACAGGAAGTCAGCTCTTCCACCCCTCCCCCCGAAAGGGGGGACCCCCGGCATGATGACATTAGTCGCGCTTTGGTGCCCGATCGGGCAAACGGCCACTCCTTCTTGCAGCCTCCACTGCCAAAACAGAGTGAGTCAGAACTCTCTCTCCGAGAGGCAGAGTCACGCTATCACTTACTGGAGTCAATAGCCAACGACATCGACTTGTTTGATCCCGCCAGTCACGAGGTACACTTGACCGATTATCTCAACGAAGTCGAACGTGGTTCGCAGGGTCTGCCACACGCCTCGCCGCGAGAGAAAGCTCAACTGATATGGAGAACGAGCTCAAAGCATGTGCGTGCGTTTATCCAAACGCAACCTTCCCATATCAGAGATGACTTTGACAAGCTTCGCGAAGCCTTGGACGAAGAATATATCTCTACTCAGTGGCCAGCGGCGGGGAGGAACGCGGCCTTACACGTCAAACAGAATTACCAGGAACATCCTAGGGATTACTTCAGACGTTTGAAAAGAATTTATAATCAAGGTAGAAATGGCCCGGATCAAGGAGACGTGCCACGTCTCAAGGAACTTTACCTAGATGGTCTGCATGACTCGGTGCGCCCAGCCGTAGCCCGAGACGCACGTTGGTATGACCAAAGCATGCGCACGGTCCTCAAAACCGCCTCAATAGCGTGGGAGGTGGAAACCGAAGCAAAAAGCAGAAATGGCCAGTTTCAACCCACCCACCGCGTGTGTGCAGACCCAGAGACGGTACCACGCACATGCTCACAACGCAGGCCAGACCACCCGGTTCTGCCGGACAGAGCCAAGGGGGGTAGTCGCTGCCCACAGAGACATCACGGTCGCACCGCAGGGTGTGAGCCTCCTCAGCGCACTAGGCGCTCCACCCAATCAGACATCCGAACGGGCGCCAGACGCCTGACGGGCAGGGTGGGCCTTCAAACCACCAGAGGCCCTCCCAGGAGATGACAAAGCTGGGCACATAGCTACACATAGACACATAGCACAACACTGCTGGAACGCAGCACACATCAAAATCACACCCTGTCACCCTCTCTCTCCTTCTCTCCTCCTGCCCTTCCCTGTTTACCCTGTTGATTTTGAAATGAGGTTGTGTATGTGACCTTAAGGTTGTATTATCTATATGGTAATGAGTCTAGGTATGGTTAGGAGTCTGCCCAGAACCAAGCCTGAACCGATGATGAACTATGAACTGCCTGAGTATGACACTTTGATCCCACAGAACAGATGGACATGGTGACCGAAAGTTACCACAACTGACTGTACAGCCCTTCATCCTCGCCTGCGGACCGGAGGTCGACAGCAGTCCACAGACGAGGAGGGGGGATGTTGTGATCGACACATTATGGACTGTACTGTATCATGAGAAATATGAATGAACATATCATGATGTAACAGGCTCTCTTCTTTGTCTTGACATTCCTGCTGGAGGGAGAACCAAATGGCTGGGTCACACCCTCCAGATACCAGCACAGCTGGATGCAGAGCCTGGAAGGGCTTGCCATTGTTTTTTATCCCTCAACCCCCAGGACGTTTAACACCTCCCGGAGCTTCAAAGACCAAGTGCCCCACAACCGAAAGGTGAACAGAGAGACCTTTCAGTTGAACTTACAGAATGGGTTGAGCCCACTCAAATAACACAAAGTAGGCTGGGCACAGCCCAACTCACCGAACGATGTGATTGGCCACCATGCATGCTCATTTTAATATGCAATCTCCAACAAAACTGTTGGAAAGCAGTTTTAACTTAGAGTCTACAGTAAGCTATCGCACGCAGCGGAACCAAGGGTTGGAGGGGCCAGGAAGCCGGCTCCCCTCCCCCGCTCTCTGCACCCCCGGCAGGCGACCAGGCCCAGAGGGACCGAGCCCTGCAGCCTGACCAGGGCCCAGAGGACTCCGAGCACACAGCAGCACCAGAAATCGGCTGAAAGGCCCGCCGTAAGTCCCACGAGACATAGCATGCGTAAACTGAGATAGTTCCACTTAATCTCAGTTTAATTTAAGTCGGTTTAGTGTTATAAGTCGCACGGAAAAGCCCTTCCTGTGCTTTCAAACTCGCGCGTAGACCAGCCGCTCTCCTTGCCCAGAGAAGCCCAGCTGGACCGCAAAAGCCGACAACAAGAACGTACCGCGAGCAGACCGCTCAGCAGACCAAGAGGAGCAGAAGAAGCAGAAGAGCCACACCGCAGCAGGGCCAACCAACTGCTGCAGACGAAAGACGCCCAAGACAGACCGTGGCTTGCAACCAGCCACAAAGAAGGACCACAGAGCACAGCACGTCCCTCGACTCAACGAGCAGAGAGACTGCACGTCAACCCCCGGCATCATCAACCCCCATCAGACGTCCGCTGTACGCTTCCCCAGGCCAGGGTGAACGGCGCTGCAGGCCATCGCTCCCACAAACCAAAGCCATCCTCCCTACTGCGCCTGAGCCCACCGCGCGTAGGACAACTCTCCCCAACCAACAGGATCCCGCTCAACAGTGGAACCCACGTGAGAGTTTATGGTTTAATGGTTCTGGGCAGTTAGGGTTAAAATGCATTACCATGTATGTGTTGATTACAGTATCCTGTATGTTGATGTACAATGTTTCGCACACTGTTGAATGATATAGACGCCTGAAGGTGAGCGCTAAGTTCAGAAGAACTTGGCGGCCATCAGCGGGCCACTCTCCTCTCTCCCTCTCCCTCTCACCCTCCCCCACTCTCTCGGCCTCCCAGCTGAGCCCGTTCAACCGGGAGGGCTAAGCTTGGAACGGTCTAGAGATGTTCAGAATGTCTACCCGCAAGAATGCAGTTAAGCTGAATTAGAGAGTTTGATCAGTCACTCACACCGAGTGATCCAGGCTAAACAGTCCCTTCCTAAATTCGGCAAAACCGCCATTTTGAAACGGAGGCGGTCTTAACACGATCAGCCCGCCCCTCAGCCAATCCTGGGGTGACATAAGACACTCCGCCCTCTCCTCCCTCCTCCTCTCTCTCACACACACACACACACACACACACACACACACACACACACACACACACACACACACACACAAGTACTAATTAACACACACACACACACATTCAAGCCTGCTTCGGACCGGCAGACGGAAATCATCGCACACACACACCCACACACACACACACACACAGTGATATAATGTTGATTCATATTAGTTATTAGCGATAGATGTGGTAGAGTATTAGTCATAAAAGTAAATGTGATGAACTGATATTTTAATCATTATGTTAATGTCAATTGATATTGCGATTTATTAAATCTTTTTATTACATAATGCTATGAATCTTGGTTGTTATTCATGAGGTATTTTATCTGTGGAAATCTGTG
The DNA here is from genome assembly GCF_964638095.1 of Poromitra crassiceps. Classification (NCBI taxonomy): domain Eukaryota; kingdom Metazoa; phylum Chordata; class Actinopteri; order Beryciformes; family Melamphaidae; genus Poromitra; species Poromitra crassiceps. Next base: position 60,785,467 of record NC_139623.1, read on the forward strand.
ACAGAAGCTTACGAACTTTGACCCTTCAATCAACTGTACAATGTACATTATATCATTATGAGACTGATATGACAATTTGGTTTGGTGTCTAAACTAGTCATAACTGACTTTTAGACAGGTCTGTAGCCTTAACTACAGTGGTGCCCCGAATCTTACAGAGAATACAATATTTTCTGTCAAATCTAATACATTTATGAATATTAATAATTCATAATTATTAATAATCATATTTCATAACCAAACCAGCTCCTGCGAGCACAACATAAATGGTGCCCCGTGTGAGGCTTCTAATATCAGTATTTCCACAGATATGATATGCATGAATAATAAAAATTCATAAATTTTTGAAAAATCAGAAATTTTCAAATTTTTCCAAAATCAGGTTTTCTATAGCGCTTTGCCAAGCAAATCACATGCGTCAGAAGACACTAAAGGAACTCTAATCATAAAATATGGAATCTTCCCATAATCTTAACACAAGTTAGGATTTGTATTGAATATTTCTGAGCAAAACAGTCCCAAAGACAACAGCTCAGTTTAAAATCCTTGATTCCATTTTTATGTTAGAAACCACAGTTAACAAACTGTTTCCCACTGTGCCTTCAACCTAAATTATGAGAGACAGAGATGTTCCATCTATCAGAGAGTGACTTTAACAGAAGTAAATAGACAGCGCTGCGCATTTTTAAGTGGAACCTTTGATGCTAATTTGAAAGCCACACTGGCAAAGGGTGGGGGGAAGTCAGGCTGCCCCCCCCTCACATTAGCATTCAAAAACATTCACCCTGTCTCCTCCAGAGCCAGAGACAAAGTGTAAACAAAGCCCTGTGACCACCAGTCACAGTGAATTTGCATGCGAAAGACAGGCAGACACCTGCACCTGATGACACTGACAGCAGACACCAGCCGAGTGACAGCTGACAGATGTCAAACTAACTGCATGCAATTGGCAGCTAACTCACAGAGAGACTGTCACATTTGGGCCATTCTTTAATTAGGATTAGTAACTGTGGGCATTGACGGCATTGATGCCATAGCAACACGGTGAGTGCACACACCTTTTGCTTAAAATTGACAGCAGTAAAACAGCTGCTTGACTCATCGCAATGAGTCTGCGCTGCCACAAGATGGTCAGCGCTGAAACTTTCTTTAAGATGGCCGCCACCGACTTGCAAGCGGTAGCCGCCTCTCTCATCTGCCCGCCCACAGGAGGAGCAGATGAATTTAGCATTGTAATGCTAACACTAGCGGTCCTAATAATTCCATTGGGAATTCTTTTCTTTCTGCAAAATCGCAGATTCCATGTGCAGGACGCTGCACACCAGCGGCAGACCACTGTCTACCAGACGCAGATAGGCAGACTGCGCAACAGCTGTCAAGCTACGCTGCAGGCCAATCTGGGCCTGCATCGACAAGCCCAGGTCTGCCAAACAGAATTAGCCCGACTGCGTACCGAAGTTTCCCGGCTGCAACAGAGCCAAAAGGGCATGCAGACCGGATCCACGGCGGCCCTCGGACCCAGAACGGTCCCCCTCTCGGGTCGCACTGCTCCACCAACCACCCGAGCAGTGATCGCACGGCTAAACGCGAGAACGGCCAAGCAGCAAGAGCACCAGAAGGCCGTAAGGGCCATAGCCCCGCTGGCACCGGAGGCTGACACGCCTCCTAGGGCTAGAGCAACCCCCGACTCGAATCAGACCCCCGCACACCACTTAGCGCCCGCGCTGGCAAGCAGCCGCGCTGCTAGACATCGCGACACCACACCGCGAAAGGGGGGAGACCGCTCTCACAACGAGCAAACTGATTCAGGCTATTCAGCCCAGCAGTCGTCATCCGAGTCAGAGCTCGACTTTCATGCTCCCGACATACCAGTCAGTCATTCATCCGAGCAACCTACGTATAGACTCAGACGTTATTCACGCTTCCATCCAGCTCTGACTTCCACCTCAGAGCACAAACCGCTGACAGTCAAACGACTTGACAGCGCCATTTCCGGTTATGACAAAACGATCCACACTGCAACCCCCTGCAGGGAGGAACGTGTGTCTTACCGACTTTCCATTTATCACGCCCGTGGTGAGTCGATCGACTACCGCCCTGTGCATTATAAACCGTCATTTGTTCAGGCCACCAACGGGTGCGCTGATAGGTCTTTTTCACCAGAGGCTATCCAGCCTCACTCACTTTCTAGCCCCTGTCCACCAAGGAAACAGGAAGTCAGCTCTTCCACCCCTCCCCCCGAAAGGGGGGACCCCCGGCATGATGACATTAGTCGCGCTTTGGTGCCCGATCGGGCAAACGGCCACTCCTTCTTGCAGCCTCCACTGCCAAAACAGAGTGAGTCAGAACTCTCTCTCCGAGAGGCAGAGTCACGCTATCACTTACTGGAGTCAATAGCCAACGACATCGACTTGTTTGATCCCGCCAGTCACGAGGTACACTTGACCGATTATCTCAACGAAGTCGAACGTGGTTCGCAGGGTCTGCCACACGCCTCGCCGCGAGAGAAAGCTCAACTGATATGGAGAACGAGCTCAAAGCATGTGCGTGCGTTTATCCAAACGCAACCTTCCCATATCAGAGATGACTTTGACAAGCTTCGCGAAGCCTTGGACGAAGAATATATCTCTACTCAGTGGCCAGCGGCGGGGAGGAACGCGGCCTTACACGTCAAACAGAATTACCAGGAACATCCTAGGGATTACTTCAGACGTTTGAAAAGAATTTATAATCAAGGTAGAAATGGCCCGGATCAAGGAGACGTGCCACGTCTCAAGGAACTTTACCTAGATGGTCTGCATGACTCGGTGCGCCCAGCCGTAGCCCGAGACGCACGTTGGTATGACCAAAGCATGCGCACGGTCCTCAAAACCGCCTCAATAGCGTGGGAGGTGGAAACCGAAGCAAAAAGCAGAAATGGCCAGTTTCAACCCACCCACCGCGTGTGTGCAGACCCAGAGACGGTACCACGCACATGCTCACAACGCAGGCCAGACCACCCGGTTCTGCCGGACAGAGCCAAGGGGGGTAGTCGCTGCCCACAGAGACATCACGGTCGCACCGCAGGGTGTGAGCCTCCTCAGCGCACTAGGCGCTCCACCCAATCAGACATCCGAACGGGCGCCAGACGCCTGACGGGCAGGGTGGGCCTTCAAACCACCAGAGGCCCTCCCAGGAGATGACAAAGCTGGGCACATAGCTACACATAGACACATAGCACAACACTGCTGGAACGCAGCACACATCAAAATCACACCCTGTCACCCTCTCTCTCCTTCTCTCCTCCTGCCCTTCCCTGTTTACCCTGTTGATTTTGAAATGAGGTTGTGTATGTGACCTTAAGGTTGTATTATCTATATGGTAATGAGTCTAGGTATGGTTAGGAGTCTGCCCAGAACCAAGCCTGAACCGATGATGAACTATGAACTGCCTGAGTATGACACTTTCATCCCACAGAACAGATGGACATGGTGACCGAAAGTTACCACAACTGACTGTACAGCCCTTCATCCTCGCCTGCGGACCGGAGGTCGACAGCAGTCCACAGACGAGGAGGGGGGATGTTGTGATCGACACATTATGGACTGTACTGTATCATGAGAAATATGAATGAACATATCATGATGTAACAGGCTCTCTTCTTTGTCTTGACATTCCTGCTGGAGGGAGAACCAAATGGCTGGGTCACACCCTCCAGATACCAGCACAGCTGGATGCAGAGCCTGGAAGGGCTTGCCATTGTTTTTTATCCCTCAACCCCCAGGACGTTTAACACCTCCCGGAGCTTCAAAGACCAAGTGCCCCACAACCGAAAGGTGAACAGAGAGACCTTTCAGTTGAACTTACAGAATGGGTTGAGCCCACTCAAATAACACAAAGTAGGCTGGGCACAGCCCAACTCACCGAACGATGTGATTGGCCACCATGCATGCTCATTTTAATATGCAATCTCCAACAAAACTGTTGGAAAGCAGTTTTAACTTAGAGTCTACAGTAAGCTATCGCACGCAGCGGAACCAAGGGTTGGAGGGGCCAGGAAGCCGGCTCCCCTCCCCCGCTCTCTGCACCCCCGGCAGGCGACCAGGCCCAGAGGGACCGAGCCCTGCAGCCTGACCAGGGCCCAGAGGACTCCGAGCACACAGCAGCACCAGAAATCGGCTGAAAGGCCCGCCGTAAGTCCCACGAGACATAGCATGCGTAAACTGAGATAGTTCCACTTAATCTCAGTTTAATTTAAGTCGGTTTAGTGTTATAAGTCGCACGGAAAAGCCCTTCCTGTGCTTTCAAACTCGCGCGTAGACCAGCCGCTCTCCTTGCCCAGAGAAGCCCAGCTGGACCGCAAAAGCCGACAACAAGAACGTACCGCGAGCAGACCGCTCAGCAGACCAAGAGGAGCAGAAGAAGCAGAAGAGCCACACCGCAGCAGGGCCAACCAACTGCTGCAGACGAAAGACGCCCAAGACAGACCGTGGCTTGCAACCAGCCACAAAGAAGGACCACAGAGCACAGCACGTCCCTCGACTCAACGAGCAGAGAGACTGCACGTCAACCCCCGGCATCATCAACCCCCATCAGACGTCCGCTGTACGCTTCCCCAGGCCAGGGTGAACGGCGCTGCAGGCCATCGCTCCCACAAACCAAAGCCATCCTCCCTACTGCGCCTGAGCCCACCGCGCGTAGGACAACTCTCCCCAACCAACAGGATCCCGCTCAACAGTGGAACCCACGTGAGAGTTTATGGTTTAATGGTTCTGGGCAGTTAGGGTTAAAATGCATTACCATGTATGTGTTGATTACAGTATCCTGTATGTTGATGTACAATGTTTCGCACACTGTTGAATGATATAGACGCCTGAAGGTGAGCGCTAAGTTCAGAAGAACTTGGCGGCCATCAGCGGGCCACTCTCCTCTCTCCCTCTCCCTCTCACCCTCCCCCACTCTCTCGGCCTCCCAGCTGAGCCCGTTCAACCGGGAGGGCTAAGCTTGGAACGGTCTAGAGATGTTCAGAATGTCTACCCGCAAGAATGCAGTTAAGCTGAATTAGAGAGTTTGATCAGTCACTCACACCGAGTGATCCAGGCTAAACAGTCCCTTCCTAAATTCGGCAAAACCGCCATTTTGAAACGGAGGCGGTCTTAACACGATCAGCCCGCCCCTCAGCCAATCCTGGGGTGACATAAGACACTCCGCCCTCTCCTCCCTCCTCCTCTCTCTCACACACACACACACACACACACACACACACACACACACACACACACACACACACACACACAAGTACTAATTAACACACACACACACACATTCAAGCCTGCTTCGGACCGGCAGACGGAAATCATCGCACACACACACCCACACACACACACACACACAGTGATATAATGTTGATTCATATTAGTTATTAGCGATAGATGTGGTAGAGTATTAGTCATAAAAGTAAATGTGATGAACTGATATTTTAATCATTATGTTAATGTCAATTGATATTGCGATTTATTAAATCTTTTTATTACATAATGCTATGAATCTTGGTTGTTATTCATGAGGTATTTTATCTGTGGAAATCTGTGACAGAAGCTTACGAACTTTGACCCTTCAATCAACTGTACAATGTACATTATATCATTATGAGACTGATATGACAATTTGGTTTGGTGTCTAAACTAGTCATAACTGACTTTTAGACAGGTCTGTAGCCTTAACTACAGTGGTGCCCCGAATCTTACAGAGAATACAATATTTTCTGTCAAATCTAATACATTTATGAATATTAATAATTCATAATTATTAATAATCATATTTCATAACCAAACCAGCTCCTGCGAGCACAACATAAATGGTGCCCCGTGTGAGGCTTCTAATATCAGTATTTCCACAGATATGATATGCATGAATAATAAAAATTCATAAATTTTTGAAAAATCAGAAATTTTCAAATTTTTCCAAAATCAGGTTTTCTATAGCGCTTTGCCAAGCAAATCACATGCGTCAGAAGACACTAAAGGAACTCTAATCATAAAATATGGAATCTTCCCATAATCTTAACACAAGTTAGGATTTGTATTGAATATTTCTGAGCAAAACAGTCCCAAAGACAACAGCTCAGTTTAAAATCCTTGATTCCATTTTTATGTTAGAAACCACAGTTAACAAACTGTTTCCCACTGTGCCTTCAACCTAAATTATGAGAGACAGAGATGTTCCATCTATCAGAGAGTGACTTTAACAGAAGTAAATAGACAGCGCTGCGCATTTTTAAGTGGAACCTTTGATGCTAATTTGAAAGCCACACTGGCAAAGGGTGGGGGGAAGTCAGGCTGCCCCCCCCTCACATTAGCATTCAAAAACATTCACCCTGTCTCCTCCAGAGCCAGAGACAAAGTGTAAACAAAGCCCTGTGACCACCAGTCACAGTGAATTTGCATGCGAAAGACAGGCAGACACCTGCACCTGATGACACTGACAGCAGACACCAGCCGAGTGACAGCTGACAGATGTCAAACTAACTGCATGCAATTGGCAGCTAACTCACAGAGAGACTGTCACATTTGGGCCATTCTTTAATTAGGATTAGTAACTGTGGGCATTGACGGCATTGATGCCATAGCAACACGGTGAGTGCACACACCTTTTGCTTAAAATTGACAGCAGTAAAACAGCTGCTTGACTCATCGCAATGAGTCTGCGCTGCCACAAGATGGTCAGCGCTGAAACTTTCTTTAAGATGGCCGCCACCGACTTGCAAGCGGTAGCCGCCTCTCTCATCTGCCCGCCCACAGGAGGAGCAGATGAATTTAGCATTGTAATGCTAACACTAGCGGTCCTAATAATTCCATTGGGAATTCTTTTCTTTCTGCAAAATCGCAGATTCCATGTGCAGGACGCTGCACACCAGCGGCAGACCACTGTCTACCAGACGCAGATAGGCAGACTGCGCAACAGCTGTCAAGCTACGCTGCAGGCCAATCTGGGCCTGCATCGACAAGCCCAGGTCTGCCAAACAGAATTAGCCCGACTGCGTACCGAAGTTTCCCGGCTGCAACAGAGCCAAAAGGGCATGCAGACCGGATCCACGGCGGCCCTCGGACCCAGAACGGTCCCCCTCTCGGGTCGCACTGCTCCACCAACCACCCGAGCAGTGATCGCACGGCTAAACGCGAGAACGGCCAAGCAGCAAGAGCACCAGAAGGCCGTAAGGGCCATAGCCCCGCTGGCACCGGAGGCTGACACGCCTCCTAGGGCTAGAGCAACCCCCGACTCGAATCAGACCCCCGCACACCACTTAGCGCCCGCGCTGGCAAGCAGCCGCGCTGCTAGACATCGCGACACCACACCGCGAAAGGGGGGAGACCGCTCTCACAACGAGCAAACTGATTCAGGCTATTCAGCCCAGCAGTCGTCATCCGAGTCAGAGCTCGACTTTCATGCTCCCGACATACCAGTCAGTCATTCATCCGAGCAACCTACGTATAGACTCAGACGTTATTCACGCTTCCATCCAGCTCTGACTTCCACCTCAGAGCACAAACCGCTGACAGTCAAACGACTTGACAGCGCCATTTCCGGTTATGACAAAACGATCCACACTGCAACCCCCTGCAGGGAGGAACGTGTGTCTTACCGACTTTCCATTTATCACGCCCGTGGTGAGTCGATCGACTACCGCCCTGTGCATTATAAACCGTCATTTGTTCAGGCCACCAACGGGTGCGCTGATAGGTCTTTTTCACCAGAGGCTATCCAGCCTCACTCACTTTCTAGCCCCTGTCCACCAAGGAAACAGGAAGTCAGCTCTTCCACCCCTCCCCCCGAAAGGGGGGACCCCCGGCATGATGACATTAGTCGCGCTTTGGTGCCCGATCGGGCAAACGGCCACTCCTTCTTGCAGCCTCCACTGCCAAAACAGAGTGAGTCAGAACTCTCTCTCCGAGAGGCAGAGTCACGCTATCACTTACTGGAGTCAATAGCCAACGACATCGACTTGTTTGATCCCGCCAGTCACGAGGTACACTTGACCGATTATCTCAACGAAGTCGAACGTGGTTCGCAGGGTCTGCCACACGCCTCGCCGCGAGAGAAAGCTCAACTGATATGGAGAACGAGCTCAAAGCATGTGCGTGCGTTTATCCAAACGCAACCTTCCCATATCAGAGATGACTTTGACAAGCTTCGCGAAGCCTTGGACGAAGAATATATCTCTACTCAGTGGCCAGCGGCGGGGAGGAACGCGGCCTTACACGTCAAACAGAATTACCAGGAACATCCTAGGGATTACTTCAGACGTTTGAAAAGAATTTATAATCAAGGTAGAAATGGCCCGGATCAAGGAGACGTGCCACGTCTCAAGGAACTTTACCTAGATGGTCTGCATGACTCGGTGCGCCCAGCCGTAGCCCGAGACGCACGTTGGTATGACCAAAGCATGCGCACGGTCCTCAAAACCGCCTCAATAGCGTGGGAGGTGGAAACCGAAGCAAAAAGCAGAAATGGCCAGTTTCAACCCACCCACCGCGTGTGTGCAGACCCAGAGACGGTACCACGCACATGCTCACAACGCAGGCCAGACCACCCGGTTCTGCCGGACAGAGCCAAGGGGGGTAGTCGCTGCCCACAGAGACATCACGGTCGCACCGCAGGGTGTGAGCCTCCTCAGCGCACTAGGCGCTCCACCCAATCAGACATCCGAACGGGCGCCAGACGCCTGACGGGCAGGGTGGGCCTTCAAACCACCAGAGGCCCTCCCAGGAGATGACAAAGCTGGGCACATAGCTACACATAGACACATAGCACAACACTGCTGGAACGCAGCACACATCAAAATCACACCCTGTCACCCTCTCTCTCCTTCTCTCCTCCTGCCCTTCCCTGTTTACCCTGTTGATTTTGAAATGAGGTTGTGTATGTGACCTTAAGGTTGTATTATCTATATGGTAATGAGTCTAGGTATGGTTAGGAGTCTGCCCAGAACCAAGCCTGAACCGATGATGAACTATGAACTGCCTGAGTATGACACTTTCATCCCACAGAACAGATGGACATGGTGACCGAAAGTTACCACAACTGACTGTACAGCCCTTCATCCTCGCCTGCGGACCGGAGGTCGACAGCAGTCCACAGACGAGGAGGGGGGATGTTGTGATCGACACATTATGGACTGTACTGTATCATGAGAAATATGAATGAACATATCATGATGTAACAGGCTCTCTTCTTTGTCTTGACATTCCTGCTGGAGGGAGAACCAAATGGCTGGGTCACACCCTCCAGATACCAGCACAGCTGGATGCAGAGCCTGGAAGGGCTTGCCATTGTTTTTTATCCCTCAACCCCCAGGACGTTTAACACCTCCCGGAGCTTCAAAGACCAAGTGCCCCACAACCGAAAGGTGAACAGAGAGACCTTTCAGTTGAACTTACAGAATGGGTTGAGCCCACTCAAATAACACAAAGTAGGCTGGGCACAGCCCAACTCACCGAACGATGTGATTGGCCACCATGCATGCTCATTTTAATATGCAATCTCCAACAAAACTGTTGGAAAGCAGTTTTAACTTAGAGTCTACAGTAAGCTATCGCACGCAGCGGAACCAAGGGTTGGAGGGGCCAGGAAGCCGGCTCCCCTCCCCCGCTCTCTGCACCCCCGGCAGGCGACCAGGCCCAGAGGGACCGAGCCCTGCAGCCTGACCAGGGCCCAGAGGACTCCGAGCACACAGCAGCACCAGAAATCGGCTGAAAGGCCCGCCGTAAGTCCCACGAGACATAGCATGCGTAAACTGAGATAGTTCCACTTAATCTCAGTTTAATTTAAGTCGGTTTAGTGTTATAAGTCGCACGGAAAAGCCCTTCCTGTGCTTTCAAACTCGCGCGTAGACCAGCCGCTCTCCTTGCCCAGAGAAGCCCAGCTGGACCGCAAAAGCCGACAACAAGAACGTACCGCGAGCAGACCGCTCAGCAGACCAAGAGGAGCAGAAGAAGCAGAAGAGCCACACCGCAGCAGGGCCAACCAACTGCTGCAGACGAAAGACGCCCAAGACAGACCGTGGCTTGCAACCAGCCACAAAGAAGGACCACAGAGCACAGCACGTCCCTCGACTCAACGAGCAGAGAGACTGCACGTCAACCCCCGGCATCATCAACCCCCATCAGACGTCCGCTGTACGCTTCCCCAGGCCAGGGTGAACGGCGCTGCAGGCCATCGCTCCCACAAACCAAAGCCATCCTCCCTACTGCGCCTGAGCCCACCGCGCGTAGGACAACTCTCCCCAACCAACAGGATCCCGCTCAACAGTGGAACCCACGTGAGAGTTTATGGTTTAATGGTTCTGGGCAGTTAGGGTTAAAATGCATTACCATGTATGTGTTGATTACAGTATCCTGTATGTTGATGTACAATGTTTCGCACACTGTTGAATGATATAGACGCCTGAAGGTGAGCGCTAAGTTCAGAAGAACTTGGCGGCCATCAGCGGGCCACTCTCCTCTCTCCCTCTCCCTCTCACCCTCCCCCACTCTCTCGGCCTCCCAGCTGAGCCCGTTCAACCGGGAGGGCTAAGCTTGGAACGGTCTAGAGATGTTCAGAATGTCTACCCGCAAGAATGCAGTTAAGCTGAATTAGAGAGTTTGATCAGTCACTCACACCGAGTGATCCAGGCTAAACAGTCCCTTCCTAAATTCGGCAAAACCGCCATTTTGAAACGGAGGCGGTCTTAACACGATCAGCCCGCCCCTCAGCCAATCCTGGGGTGACATAAGACACTCCGCCCTCTCCTCCCTCCTCCTCTCTCTCACACACACACACACACACACACACACACACACACACACACACACACACACACACACACACAAGTACTAATTAACACACACACACACACATTCAAGCCTGCTTCGGACCGGCAGACGGAAATCATCGCACACACACACCCACACACACACACACACACAGTGATATAATGTTGATTCATATTAGTTATTAGCGATAGATGTGGTAGAGTATTAGTCATAAAAGTAAATGTGATGAACTGATATTTTAATCATTATGTTAATGTCAATTGATATTGCGATTTATTAAATCTTTTTATTACATAATGCTATGAATCTTGGTTGTTATTCATGAGGTATTTTATCTGTGGAAATCTGTGACAGAAGCTTACGAACTTTGACCCTTCAATCAACTGTACAATGTACATTATATCATTATGAGACTGATATGACAATTTGGTTTGGTGTCTAAACTAGTCATAACTGACTTTTAGACAGGTCTGTAGCCTTAACTACAGTGGTGCCCCGAATCTTACAGAGAATACAATATTTTCTGTCAAATCTAATACATTTATGAATATTAATAATTCATAATTATTAATAATCATATTTCATAACCAAACCAGCTCCTGCGAGCACAACATAAATGGTGCCCCGTGTGAGGCTTCTAATATCAGTATTTCCACAGATATGATATGCATGAATAATAAAAATTCATAAATTTTTGAAAAATCAGAAATTTTCAAATTTTTCCAAAATCAGGTTTTCTATAGCGCTTTGCCAAGCAAATCACATGCGTCAGAAGACACTAAAGGAACTCTAATCATAAAATATGGAATCTTCCCATAATCTTAACACAAGTTAGGATTTGTATTGAATATTTCTGAGCAAAACAGTCCCAAAGACAACAGCTCAGTTTAAAATCCTTGATTCCATTTTTATGTTAGAAACCACAGTTAACAAACTGTTTCCCACTGTGCCTTCAACCTAAATTATGAGAGACAGAGATGTTCCATCTATCAGAGAGTGACTTTAACAGAAGTAAATAGACAGCGCTGCGCATTTTTAAGTGGAACCTTTGATGCTAATTTGAAAGCCACACTGGCAAAGGGTGGGGGGAAGTCAGGCTGCCCCCCCCTCACATTAGCATTCAAAAACATTCACCCTGTCTCCTCCAGAGCCAGAGACAAAGTGTAAACAAAGCCCTGTGACCACCAGTCACAGTGAATTTGCATGCGAAAGACAGGCAGACACCTGCACCTGATGACACTGACAGCAGACACCAGCCGAGTGACAGCTGACAGATGTCAAACTAACTGCATGCAATTGGCAGCTAACTCACAGAGAGACTGTCACATTTGGGCCATTCTTTAATTAGGATTAGTAACTGTGGGCATTGACGGCATTGATGCCATAGCAACACGGTGAGTGCACACACCTTTTGCTTAAAATTGACAGCAGTAAAACAGCTGCTTGACTCATCGCAATGAGTCTGCGCTGCCACAAGATGGTCAGCGCTGAAACTTTCTTTAAGATGGCCGCCACCGACTTGCAAGCGGTAGCCGCCTCTCTCATCTGCCCGCCCACAGGAGGAGCAGATGAATTTAGCATTGTAATGCTAACACTAGCGGTCCTAATAATTCCATTGGGAATTCTTTTCTTTCTGCAAAATCGCAGATTCCATGTGCAGGACGCTGCACACCAGCGGCAGACCACTGTCTACCAGACGCAGATAGGCAGACTGCGCAACAGCTGTCAAGCTACGCTGCAGGCCAATCTGGGCCTGCATCGACAAGCCCAGGTCTGCCAAACAGAATTAGCCCGACTGCGTACCGAAGTTTCCCGGCTGCAACAGAGCCAAAAGGGCATGCAGACCGGATCCACGGCGGCCCTCGGACCCAGAACGGTCCCCCTCTCGGGTCGCACTGCTCCACCAACCACCCGAGCAGTGATCGCACGGCTAAACGCGAGAACGGCCAAGCAGCAAGAGCACCAGAAGGCCGTAAGGGCCATAGCCCCGCTGGCACCGGAGGCTGACACGCCTCCTAGGGCTAGAGCAACCCCCGACTCGAATCAGACCCCCGCACACCACTTAGCGCCCGCGCTGGCAAGCAGCCGCGCTGCTAGACATCGCGACACCACACCGCGAAAGGGGGGAGACCGCTCTCACAACGAGCAAACTGATTCAGGCTATTCAGCCCAGCAGTCGTCATCCGAGTCAGAGCTCGACTTTCATGCTCCCGACATACCAGTCAGTCATTCATCCGAGCAACCTACGTATAGACTCAGACGTTATTCACGCTTCCATCCAGCTCTGACTTCCACCTCAGAGCACAAACCGCTGACAGTCAAACGACTTGACAGCGCCATTTCCGGTTATGACAAAACGATCCACACTGCAACCCCCTGCAGGGAGGAACGTGTGTCTTACCGACTTTCCATTTATCACGCCCGTGGTGAGTCGATCGACTACCGCCCTGTGCATTATAAACCGTCATTTGTTCAGGCCACCAACGGGTGCGCTGATAGGTCTTTTTCACCAGAGGCTATCCAGCCTCACTCACTTTCTAGCCCCTGTCCACCAAGGAAACAGGAAGTCAGCTCTTCCACCCCTCCCCCCGAAAGGGGGGACCCCCGGCATGATGACATTAGTCGCGCTTTGGTGCCCGATCGGGCAAACGGCCACTCCTTCTTGCAGCCTCCACTGCCAAAACAGAGTGAGTCAGAACTCTCTCTCCGAGAGGCAGAGTCACGCTATCACTTACTGGAGTCAATAGCCAACGACATCGACTTGTTTGATCCCGCCAGTCACGAGGTACACTTGACCGATTATCTCAACGAAGTCGAACGTGGTTCGCAGGGTCTGCCACACGCCTCGCCGCGAGAGAAAGCTCAACTGATATGGAGAACGAGCTCAAAGCATGTGCGTGCGTTTATCCAAACGCAACCTTCCCATATCAGAGATGACTTTGACAAGCTTCGCGAAGCCTTGGACGAAGAATATATCTCTACTCAGTGGCCAGCGGCGGGGAGGAACGCGGCCTTACACGTCAAACAGAATTACCAGGAACATCCTAGGGATTACTTCAGACGTTTGAAAAGAATTTATAATCAAGGTAGAAATGGCCCGGATCAAGGAGACGTGCCACGTCTCAAGGAACTTTACCTAGATGGTCTGCATGACTCGGTGCGCCCAGCCGTAGCCCGAGACGCACGTTGGTATGACCAAAGCATGCGCACGGTCCTCAAAACCGCCTCAATAGCGTGGGAGGTGGAAACCGAAGCAAAAAGCAGAAATGGCCAGTTTCAACCCACCCACCGCGTGTGTGCAGACCCAGAGACGGTACCACGCACATGCTCACAACGCAGGCCAGACCACCCGGTTCTGCCGGACAGAGCCAAGGGGGGTAGTCGCTGCCCACAGAGACATCACGGTCGCACCGCAGGGTGTGAGCCTCCTCAGCGCACTAGGCGCTCCACCCAATCAGACATCCGAACGGGCGCCAGACGCCTGACGGGCAGGGTGGGCCTTCAAACCACCAGAGGCCCTCCCAGGAGATGACAAAGCTGGGCACATAGCTACACATAGACACATAGCACAACACTGCTGGAACGCAGCACACATCAAAATCACACCCTGTCACCCTCTCTCTCCTTCTCTCCTCCTGCCCTTCCCTGTTTACCCTGTTGATTTTGAAATGAGGTTGTGTATGTGACCTTAAGGTTGTATTATCTATATGGTAATGAGTCTAGGTATGGTTAGGAGTCTGCCCAGAACCAAGCCTGAACCGATGATGAACTATGAACTGCCTGAGTATGACACTTTCATCCCACAGAACAGATGGACATGGTGACCGAAAGTTACCACAACTGACTGTACAGCCCTTCATCCTCGCCTGCGGACCGGAGGTCGACAGCAGTCCACAGACGAGGAGGGGGGATGTTGTGATCGACACATTATGGACTGTACTGTATCATGAGAAATATGAATGAACATATCATGATGTAACAGGCTCTCTTCTTTGTCTTGACATTCCTGCTGGAGGGAGAACCAAATGGCTGGGTCACACCCTCCAGATACCAGCACAGCTGGATGCAGAGCCTGGAAGGGCTTGCCATTGTTTTTTATCCCTCAACCCCCAGGACGTTTAACACCTCCCGGAGCTTCAAAGACCAAGTGCCCCACAACCGAAAGGTGAACAGAGAGACCTTTCAGTTGAACTTACAGAATGGGTTGAGCCCACTCAAATAACACAAAGTAGGCTGGGCACAGCCCAACTCACCGAACGATGTGATTGGCCACCATGCATGCTCATTTTAATATGCAATCTCCAACAAAACTGTTGGAAAGCAGTTTTAACTTAGAGTCTACAGTAAGCTATCGCACGCAGCGGAACCAAGGGTTGGAGGGGCCAGGAAGCCGGCTCCCCTCCCCCGCTCTCTGCACCCCCGGCAGGCGACCAGGCCCAGAGGGACCGAGCCCTGCAGCCTGACCAGGGCCCAGAGGACTCCGAGCACACAGCAGCACCAGAAATCGGCTGAAAGGCCCGCCGTAAGTCCCACGAGACATAGCATGCGTAAACTGAGATAGTTCCACTTAATCTCAGTTTAATTTAAGTCGGTTTAGTGTTATAAGTCGCACGGAAAAGCCCTTCCTGTGCTTTCAAACTCGCGCGTAGACCAGCCGCTCTCCTTGCCCAGAGAAGCCCAGCTGGACCGCAAAAGCCGACAACAAGAACGTACCGCGAGCAGACCGCTCAGCAGACCAAGAGGAGCAGAAGAAGCAGAAGAGCCACACCGCAGCAGGGCCAACCAACTGCTGCAGACGAAAGACGCCCAAGACAGACCGTGGCTTGCAACCAGCCACAAAGAAGGACCACAGAGCACAGCACGTCCCTCGACTCAACGAGCAGAGAGACTGCACGTCAACCCCCGGCATCATCAACCCCCATCAGACGTCCGCTGTACGCTTCCCCAGGCCAGGGTGAACGGCGCTGCAGGCCATCGCTCCCACAAACCAAAGCCATCCTCCCTACTGCGCCTGAGCCCACCGCGCGTAGGACAACTCTCCCCAACCAACAGGATCCCGCTCAACAGTGGAACCCACGTGAGAGTTTATGGTTTAATGGTTCTGGGCAGTTAGGGTTAAAATGCATTACCATGTATGTGTTGATTACAGTATCCTGTATGTTGATGTACAATGTTTCGCACACTGTTTTTTTTTTTTTTTTGATCAAATTTTTATTTTATTTCCATACTGGGGTGGGGGGTGGTATGGTGAAGGGTGGGGGTGCAAGGGACAAGATCACCAGTTGTGGTACGTCATTATGATCATCCACACAGGTAGCATGAGTCATTTCATTCACAAGCATACAAAGAATGAAGAATAAGTATGGTGATGGTGGCGAGGGTGGGATTATATTGATGTATTGTTGGATTATAGAAGGGAGAAGGAATTAATTGAGGTACGAATGACATACATTGCACAAAGAAGAAAGAAAACGTATGTATTAAAACAAAAAGGGTACATTTTTGTTGAATTAGGCGTATGTGTTGGTAGAGACACACATGCTGTGTACATACACACAAGCACATACACATAACCATACAAAAAATAAAGAAATACACTTTTTCTTTCTCTTTTCCTTTCCTTCTCCTTTTTTTTTTTTTTCCTTACTACAAGAAAATTAAATGGACCTAATCATAAAACTTGGGTGTACATCAGTAATACAATCACAAAAGATGAAATTTTATAATCTTTGAGTTATATATGAAGATTTTACTTTTTCTAGTGCTTTTGACAAAATGTCTATAGTGCTTCCCTTCGCACCGTTTGTTCGTGCTATAGAGAGTTCCAAAGAAATAATATCTAATAAGGAAATAATCCAATGTGAAATCTGAAGTTTGTGAGGAGGCTTCCACCTTAGTATTAATATCTTTTTGGCAGCTGTCAGCCCTAAAAGTAAAAGTGTTCTCTGAGACTTAGAAGGATTAATTAAAGAGTCGTCATTTAAAAGTAAAACATTAGGTAGCATAGGAATACAAATTTCAGTTACATCAGATAACACATGCGCAACTCTAGACCAGAAATGTTTCACATCTGGACAGTCCCACATCATATGTAAATAAGTTCCTAATTCGTTCTTATTACATAGTGTGCAAATTGGTGTGGGACAAAGCTGGAATTGGAAGCGTTTCCTGGGAGTCAAATAAAATCTGTGTATAAATTTGAAATGAATGATTTGGTGATTAAAGTTCCGGGATGAAAGGGTTACATTTTCCCAGACTCTCTTCCAATTAATCGACTCCTGACGGTTCTTTAGATCTACATTCCAGACTTTGGTCACACTCATTGGAGGACATGTCAGTTCTTGTAACTTCTTATACATGAAAGATACAAAGCCCTTACACATAGAATTAGAAATTATAAAGTTGAGTAATGGATGCATTGGAAGGGCATTGTTACAGGGAATTCCAAGAGTTCGAATAATGGACCTCAGTTGTAAGTAAAAATAAAAGGAAGTGGATGGTAAATTATATATTTTCCTAAGATCCTCAAATGATCTTAGACCTTCTTTATTGATAACTTGGGAAAGGTTATGGATGCCACCTTTAGACCATGTGGGAAAGATCAATGGTTTGCCACCTGAGCAAAGTAACTTATTTCGGAAGATTGGTGTGTGTATATGCCATTTCACATCCCAGTTTCCCAGCTTTTCAGCCCTCTGCCATATTTGAATGGAATGAGATATGATAGGGCCAAATCTTTCCTGGCAATTTTTATGAGACAAACCACAGAAAAGAATTTCTTCTAATTTATAAGGAGAGACTATGTCACGCTCAATTTGGAGCCATGGTGTATTTGGATCTTGGGAAAACCACTTCTTTAAAGGACGGAGCATAAATGAAATATAGTATAGTTCAAAGTTAGGCAAACCAAACCCTCCTTGCTGTTAACCTTGGTCGCTCCCCTTTCCAAATAAATTTGGATACAATGCCCTGTATCCTGTTCCAATATTGAGGTGGTGTGGGTAATGGGAGCATATTGGAAATAAAATTAATCTTAGGTAATATATTCATATTAATAGTTGATATTCGACTGCATAGAGACAATGTTTGATTAAACCATCTGTCTAGGTCCTTATTGATGGAGTTGAACAGTATTTTATAATTGGTGTTGACAATTTTGTCGATAGACGCAAAAATATGTATACCCAAGTATTTAAATGTGGATACTATGGGCATTTCTGTTTGCAATCCTGAGTAATCTGATACATTACTTAAAGGTAAAAGCGCACATTTTTTAACATTTATTTTATAGCCTGAGAAGGTACTGAATGATGTAATAATCTCCATGACCTTTGGTAGGTCGCATATTATGTTATCCAGATATAGCAGAATGTCATCTGCGTATAACGAAATAGAGTTCTGTACGTTCCCTACTGTAATTGAAGTTAAATTATGTGACTGTCGTATTTTCTGTGCTAAAGGTTCAAGTAATAAAGCAAATAACAGCGATGAGAGAGGGCATCCTTGACGGGAGCCTCTACTAACTGGGAACTGGGGGGAGAGATGACTTCCAGTTAATACTTGAGCAGATGGATTATTATATAAAGTGGTCAACATATTCAAAAATTGTTTACCAAAACCCATGCGCTTCAAAGTAAACCAGAGAAAATTCCATTCCAACCGATCGAATGCCTTTTCAGCATCAATAGATATCACAGCAGGTGATGAATTGGAATTAAGAGAAGAAAATATAATATGCAGCAATCTTCTAATATTGTCTGTTGCAAGTCTGCTTTTAACAAAACCGGTTTGGTCAGGATGAACTAATCTGGAGATTACTGTATCTAATCTAAGAGCTAGGGTTTTGGCAAACAACTTTATGTCAGAATTTAACAGCGAGATTGGTCTGTAACTTGAGCAGAGTGTAGGGTCTTTCCCAGGTTTACATAGAAGTGATATGATGGCTGCATTAACATCTCTGTTGAAAGAGCCCCTTTGAAGAGCTATATGAACCATATCGAGCATTGAAGGACCAAGATCCTGCCAGAATGTAAGGTAAAATTCTGGTGGGATGCCGTCCAGTCCAGGCGACTTGCCCTTTCTCATTTGTTTTAAAGATTGGAGTAATTCATCTAATGTTATTTTGGTATCTAGAGTGTCTGTCTCCTCAACTGAAAGATTTGATAGATTTAATTCATTGAAAAAGGAGTTCATCATTTCTAGAGAACCATTTGTTTCGCTTTGATATAATTTTTGGTAAAATTGTCCAAATTGTTGATTAATTAATGAGGGGTCATGCAGAAGAGAGCCATCCTCTGCCTGGATTGAAGATATATCTGCCAGGCGGTCATTCGCCCGCAGTTTACTGGCTAATAAAAAGCTGGGTTTGCTCCCATCAAGGTAGTGAGTTTGTCTTGCTCTATGAATTAAAAACTCAGATCTTTTTCTAAGGATACCATTTAGCTTAATTTTAGCCACTGATATGTTTTTTTCTCGTTCTGCAGAAAACTTGTCATGTTGTTGGTGAATTAGTAACGCTAGAACATGTTCCAAATTAGTAATTTCTTTTAATTGTGCTCTATTTTGGGCAGAGGCAAATGAAATTGAATTATTCCTTATAAATCCTTTAATAGCGTCCCACAAAATACGGGCATCCGAAACAGAGTCCTTATTAAAATATAAGAATTCTTTCAGGGCTTCTCTAAATTGATCACAAAAGCTAGCGTTCTGCAGAAGAGAGGTGTTAAATCTCCACCGCGTTGCACGGTTAGGAGTTGTATCAAGTATTATGGTACATAAATTAGCATGGTGGTCCGATAGTGACATATAAACTATTTCTGCGTTGGAAATCATGTGTGTCATTTGAGATGAAATTAATATATAATCTATCCTAGAAAAGGTGTGGTGTCTTCCAGAGAAAAATGTATAGTCCTTTTTATGAGGATTGTGTGTCCGCCATACATCTAGAAGGGCATATTCAGACATCAAATTCTTAACGGCACGGGTACTTGACACAGTGAAATTAGTCGTTGAAGTTTTGTCTAAGCATGTATCGATAACTGTGTTGAAATCACCTCCCATAAAAATTTTAAATTCGTTCATATCATTTAGAATTGTACATAGGGAGGAAAAAAATAAATTGTCATAGGTATTGGGAGCATACACCGAAATGAATGCCATTTTAACACCATTAATAGTCATCTTCACATAGGCAATTCTTCCCTCTTGGTCATTCCCTTTTTCAATGATATTACTCTTGAGATTTAGGCGAGACAGAATGTTTCGCACACTGTTGAATGATATAGACGCCTGAAGGTGAGCGCTAAGTTCAGAAGAACTTGGCGGCCATCAGCGGGCCACTCTCCTCTCTCCCTCTCCCTCTCACCCTCCCCCACTCTCTCGGCCTCCCAGCTGAGCCCGTTCAACCGGGAGGGCTAAGCTTGGAACGGTCTAGAGATGTTCAGAATGTCTACCCGCAAGAATACAGTTAAGCTGAATTAGAGAGTTTGATCAGTCACTCACACCGAGTGATCCAGGCTAAACAGTCCCTTCCTAAATTCGGCAAAACCGCCATTTTGAAACGGAGGCGGTCTTAACACGATCAGCCCGCCCCTCAGCCAATCCTGGGGTGACATAAGACACTCCGCCCTCTCCTCCCTCCTCCTCTCTCACACACACACACACACACACACACACACACACACACACACACACACACACACACACAAGTACTAATTAACACACACACACACACATTCAAGCCTGCTTCGGACCGGCAGACGGAAATCATCGCACACACACACCCACACACACACACACACAGTGATATAATGTTGATTCATATTAGTTATTAGCGATAGATGTGGTAGAGTATTAGTCATAAAAGTAAATGTGATGAACTGATATTTTAATCATTATGTTAATGTCAATTGATATTGCGATTTATTAAATCTTTTTATTACATAATGCTATGAATCTTGGTTGTTATTCATGAGGTATTTTATCTGTGGAAATCTGTGACAGAAGCTTACGAACTTTGACCCTTCAATCAACTGTACAATGTACATTATATCATTATGAGACTGATATGACAATTTGGTTTGGTGTCTAAACTAGTCATAACTGACTTTTAGACAGGTCTGTAGCCTTAACTACAGTGGTGCCCCGAATCTTACAGAGAATACAATATTTTCTGTCAAATCTAATACATTTATGAATATTAATAATTCATAATTATTAATAATCATATTTCATAACCAAACCAGCTCCTGCGAGCACAACAGTGCTGACGAGCAGCATCTCTGCCTGGTATGGAAACTGCAACGGCAAGGACAGGAAGAGACTGACGCGGGTCATAAAGGCCGCGGAACGCGTCACCCGCTCCACCTTGCCCCGCCTGGAGGACATCTATAGCAAACGCTGCAGATCCAAGGCGACGAAAATAATGAAGGACAGCTCTCACCCAGGCCACCACTTGTTTCAGAGGTTGCGCTCTGGGAGGAGAATGAAACACCTAGCGGCGAGGACCGAGAGATTGAAGAATAGTTTCTTCCCTCAGGCCATCAGGGCCCTTGATTCATAATAGTTGGTACCCAGTGCACTGTGTTCACTGGCGTTTTTATCTTGCTTACTGTTTTCTTTTCTTTTTTCTCTTTGCCTTATGCAGTGCACCATGTTCACTGCTGTGTATCTTGCCACAGTCTCTATTGCCTATTGCCTTATACAGCGCACCAGGTGCAATACTGTACATTCTTACGGTACATTCTGGTACACTTTCTTGGTTTTCTACTGCCTTTCCTCCTGAGTTTTTTTTCAGTGGGGAACTCGCTGTGGTTATTATACCTTACTATGTGCTCGTAGCATTTATCAGGGGATCTTGTTGCGGTTACCGTACTTTTATTATGTGCTCGTAGCGCTTATCAGACTTTTTAGCTATGTTTTTCGTGTTTGTCTTTTTATCCTGTCTGCACAATATGGGAGCGGCCGCGGCCTTAATTTTCACTGCTCTTGACATGTCTGTGATGCTGCATGTGACTAATAAAAACCTTGAACCTTGAACCTTGAGCAGGACAGGAGGACAACAAGAGTTGTAGCTAGCATGACAGGTCTCCATATTGAGACTTGGTCGAGACCCCCATTTCAATCATGGGAGACCAGAGGGTAATATTTGACAAGCAAGCTTTATTCACAAATGGCATGGCAACTAGTTTTGGCATAATGACACCGTTGTTAGATGACCCTCTTCTTGTGGTGAGAGAGGAGGGCATCTGCTCAGACTAGAATAGAGAATCCCCCCCTTCACTGTTCACTGTTTCACTGTTGCTTTTGACTGTGCTCAAAGACACTTTACAAACAGGACAAAACAACTTTAATAGAGGAAAATATTAAAATAGATGAGAGAGAGAAAAAGATTATGGGCCCTATCTTGGTACAGGCGATATCCCCTATTTGCGCTTGCGCACCTGTTTGCGCGTGCCTTAAAGCAGGGAAGATTGCAGTCCGTCTAGTGGGTGTTATGCCGAGTTTTGCACCCCCGCCCAACAGCAGCTAAATGCATCCCCACCTCACGGGAGCATATTGTAATGATTTATACAGAAACATCACTGTTTAGAAATGATATAATTGTTTGGGTAGACGTGACCTCCCTGTTTTAAAGTTAAAACAGCCCCAAAATATGGTGGGGAAGCAATTACTCGCGGGGGAGCATAACTCATCACAACGGCGGCAAGCGCAGATTAGAGGCGTGCCAAATCATTTATGCATGTTGCAAACGGGATTTTGGCGGTGTTAACCACCAGAATTATTCACAGGTGTGGCCTGGCAATGCCTGGGCGTTAGATCAATCAAACCAGATTCCCATCTTGCAGTACTGTAAACTGTAAACTATAATACAGTTTGCATGAGGCATGCTGTAATTCTCCCCATGCGTAATTTGGATAGGTGTAGGCCTATTTACTGTATATATTATCCGTATCTCATAACGACACCATCACATCATATACCTTTTAAAAACATCTGTGTTTTGATGCAATTCGGGTTATTTTGTTGACTGGGATGGGACAATAGAAATGTGTTTGTAGCGGGTAAACGGCGGAGACAAAAGTCGCAGTCAGGCCACTCACTGAACAATAATAATAATAATAATAATAAATTCAATTTATATAGCACACTTTAAAATCCAAGGACTTCACAAGGTGCTTTACAGATGCATGATAAAAACAATCAAGCAAACAGGGAAAAATAAAATATAAAATATAAGGAAACAGCTACTAAAAGAATAAAAAGATAAAAGGATAAAAACAAAAACATAACACGTGTAAAGAGAGAGGGAGGACCCTAGGGGAAAGCTAAAATAAATAAGTGGGTTTTGAGTTTTGATTTAAAAATGTCAAAAGAGTCTGTAGCCCTAAGTGGTCCTGGGAGCTGATTCCACAGCCGGGGGCCCAGTGAGGAGAAGGCACGGTCACCCATGAACAGCAGGCCAGGCGCCGCCTACTGGTTTACTAGTGGTTTTATTACTTTATTAGTTAGTCTGAAGTAATAATTACACTTCAGGGTTAAAGTGGGTGCAGACAAACGACCCAAATTGGGCTTCAAACGGCCCAAATGTGGCTTCCAACGGCCCAAATTGGGCTTCAAAAGGCCCAAATCGGGCTTCAAACGGCCCAAATTGGGCTTAAAATGGCCCAAATTGGGCTTCAAACGGCCCAAATCTGGCTTCAAACGACCCAAATTGGGCTTCAAACGGCCCAAATTGGGCTTCAAACGGCCCAAATCTGGCTTCAAACGACCCAAATTGGGCTTCAAACGGTGCAAATTGGGCTTCAAACGACCCAAATTGGGCTTCAAATGGCCCAAATCTGGCTTCAAACGACCCAAATTGGGCTTCAAACGGCCCAAATCTGGCTTCCAACGGCCCAAATCGGGCTTCAAACGGCCCAAATCTGGCTTTAAACGACCCAATTGGGCTTCAAACGGCCCAAATTGGGCTTCATACGGCCCAAATTTTTCCCTATTGACTGTATATATTATCCGTATCTCATAACGACACCATCACATCATATACCTTTTAAAAACATCTGTGTTTTGATGCAATTCGGGTTATTTTGTTGACTGGGATGGGACAATAGAAATGTGTTTGCAGCGGGTAAACAGCGGAGACAAAAGAAAAGATTGGAGGATTTACAGTGGACTCAATTAAAACTCTGTGAAACATTGAGCTGCCGACTCGTGCCGAGGACAGAGAGAGATGGATAGAGCTTGTGACCAGGCGCGGACTGCATAATCGGGCACGTCGGGCAAATGCCCGGTGGCCTGGCCTGGCCTGGCCTGCAAAAAAAAAAAAAAAAAATTGGTGCCCGCAGTCAGGCCACTCACTGAACAATAATAATAATAATAATAAATTCAATTTATATAGCACACTTTAAAATCCAAGGACTTCACAAGGTGCTTTACAGATGCATGATAAAAACAATCAAGCAATCAAACAGGGAAAAATAAAAAATAAAATCAAACGGCCCAAATTTTTCGCCGCCGACCTTTGGTCGCCGGCACGCGCGTCAGCCCGTATCGCCCTGGCCTGCTTGGTATCTAATGCCCGGCCTGAATTATGATCCCAGTCCGCCCCTGCTTGTGACAGATCGGCTGTGGTGCCAATGACCCTCCGGGTTATGGGATAGCAGGTGAAGGTGAATAGCCTATTGCAAGTAGGCTACAATGTACAAGTTTTCTCAATTGATTTACCATAACCCCTCCTTGCAATGAGATAAAAGTTTCTCCATGAATTATAGTTGATTGCCTCACCGAATAATGTGCTGGTTACCCAATTTTAGCAGCAGAATTTGATGTTGTGGCGTGGCACGTCCGTGCGTAATGACGTTTCTGCGCTGCGGAGCGCGGAGATTATGGTGCGCTCAAGCGCAGCGAGTATTTTAGCGCCTGAGAGGTGCTTTTCAAAGCTCTTAGCGCAAAGTAATTGCGCGCTGCTGACGATAGAATAATGCCATCTATCCCCACATCTGTGCGATGAAACGCCTGGTTTTACTTCGTTTCGAACTCAAGCTCTCACTAGTGCCTAACACGCTGCGTACGCAGCCCTATGGAAGACTGTAATTTTGCTCCAAAATTACTTTTCATTAAAACCGACCACCCACCCGTAGGTGGCGTGGTGCCTCCCTGGGGCTGACGTGGATCCACGTGACTACGTCACGTCCTGTCAGTCCAGGGAACGTCACTCATCGTTTCTTCCAGCCACTGAGAAGACGTGTTTTCTAAAGCTCCGCGGTTAACTCTGAGTTAGTGCTCTTAACATAGCTTTAGATACTAGGCTCGTTCCGTCTTATTTGCCCACCTTGAAGAGGTTTGCGTGGAACGAGGTAAAGCTGGCTTCGGGACCCGATCATGTTCTCTCCACCAGCGGCGTCGGATCAAGTCATCTAAAAGCTAAGAGTGTCTTCTTTTAGTTAACTGTTTTATTGCTACCGCCGTGTAGCTGTGTTTAACGTTCCCCGTGGGGCAGCGTTATCGGATTGAGGGCTGACTAAGGTCCGCGCTCAATACTGTTAGGCTAGGTTGCATACTTGCGATTAGCTTACAGTGTAGCACTAGAACAATAGGCTAGTTAGCCCAGTTCTTGCGGATAAGCTAGCGTGCACCCGTGTGGTTAGCGTCCGTGTGCTTGTTATTAGGCGCCGGCTATATTGTCAGAGCGCGCACGTTACTCCAGTAACATTAGATAGATAGTTAGCTAGTTGCTCAGTGCAGCTAGCTTGGACTAGCTTGTAGCACTCCAGCTATCTGGCTGCGTCCCCAGACAGGGTAACGCACCCAGTTTTGTGGCAGATAGCTAGCGTGCACACGTGCAGTTAGTGTCTGTGTGCTAAGTACTTTAGGCGCCAGCTACCTCTGTGTAGGGCGCGTGTTGTGCGAGAGTAGTAGCTAGAAGCCATGCTCTTCAGTTAGCTAGATAGCTAGCTTGCTCCCGTACAGCCAGTATCTAGTGTTGTGTAGCACTCCAGCTATCTTACCGTTGCAGGCTATTGCTTACACGGTAACCCCGTTATTCCTGTTAGCAGAGAGAGGGGGGAACAGCTAGGTGCTGTGTTAGCTGTGAGGCTACGCTGGCCGGTTACAACCGGCACAATGAAATGAATGTGTGCACTGCCTAAGGGCATGAGCACGCTGCACAGGCGTTGCTGGGACCTAGAACCGCTTCTCTCAGTACTTACGCCATCTTAGCCAGCTTGCTTGTCTGCTAAGTGTTGCTTGCCTCGTGCAAATAGCATCTAGATTGTAACTCCCTCTGAGGAGTTTCTTCTGAGATTGACTAGCTTCGCGGGCCGCTGGCCTCTGCTTGCGGTCATGCTTGCTTCCCCGTGTTACTCAGGGTAGAGACTCGCTGCACCGGCTTGTGCGCAGGCTTGTGTTAGCGCACGCTTGTCTCTCAGTGCTTACGCTAGCTTAGCTAGTGGCTTGTTCACGCCTGTTCTCTCGGGTTAACAGGTTGTGGGTATTGTTGCCTCCCCTTCGGGCTGGGCTATTGCCGCTTACGTTACCGTTGCACGCGCACGTTCGCTAGCCTCCGGGTTGCTTACTGTCTAGCCTGTGCTTCTTGCTAGCCTGCTAGCTTGCTTAAACGGTACTCCCGCTAACAGGGTGCGGCCTGCGGGAGCTTGCTATTAGTGATTAGCTTCCTGCTTTCTCTTGCTACTGAGCAGGGAAAGTCAGCGAGGGGATGGGCCGTGTGTAAAACTACATTGGCCGAGTATGAACCGGCACGATAAGTGCGTGTTCTGCCTTGGGCATGAGCACGCTGCACAGGCGCCTTGAACCCTTGGTCTTGCAGCTGCTGGGCTATCTTCACGAGCGAGCCCTCCAAGGGAGCAGTTCGTGGGGCGATGCCCAGGGCCGCAGCTAAGCTCTTGAGAGCGGACCAAGGTCCGCTCTCAAAAGAGTGTGAAAGCTAGCTTGCATACGTGTAGATAGCATTAGTACTGTTTAGCACAGAACTATAGTATTGTTGCAGATAGCTGGCGTGCACCCGTGCAGTTAGTATCTGTGTGCTAAGTACATTGGGCGCGAGCTACCTCCACTACAATAGACGTACCGCCCCTTGCTGGCGCTACACGTCCAGCAGGGGTTACAGCTCGCCAAGGTCTGGGCTCAGTGCCAGCCTTTGGCTTGTAGCTCTAAGGACAAGCCCGCCGCCCTTGGTGCCCAAGGCCCGGGGTGGTTGGGAGCTCTCCATGGGTCGCACCCCCTTGTTGGGGCGCCCCCTGCAAGCGCAGGGAGCCTGGCAGGGGGCACAGCGCACCTTGGTCCATGGCCACGGCCTGGCCTCAGTTGGCAGCGCTCAGGTCAAGCCCACCGGTTGGCTCACCAAGGCTGGGCTCAGTTCCAGCCTGCAGCTTGTAGCTTTAGACCCACCGTCCTCGGTGCCCAAGGCCCGAGTTCGGTCGGGAGCTCGCCCAGGATACGCTCTACAGTTTGCCAGGCCCACACCCACGTTCGACGGGACCCCCGATCCGGCCGTGGAGGGGGAGGCCATGGACATACTCCACAAGGAGGTTATTCGTTCCTCGCCAAGGGGGCGATTCGCTCGGCTCCCAAGGCAGATGTGCGCTTGGGTTTTCTACCACAGGTACTTTGTCGTGCCCAAGAAGGACGGCTCCATGCGTCCAAAATTGGCTGAGGAAGTCCCGTTCCGAATGCTCTCTTTCCCCGCCCGTCCAACGAGTTGAGACAGGGGGATTTCTTACTTCCGGGGATCTGAAAGATGCGTTCTTCCATGTCCACGTGGTCAGGAGACACAGGAAATACCTGAGGTTCTCCTTCCTGGGGAAGGCTTACGAGTTCTGTGTCTTGCCATTCGACATGTCTTTGAGCCCGCGAACCCTCACGGTGTGCGTGGAGACAGCCTTGGCTCCCCTCCGCGCGAGGGGGATCCGCGTCTTCCTATATCTCGACAACGTTCTCTTAGCGGCCGACTCGAGGGTCCGTGCCACGGAACATACCAAGGTGGTGACCGATCACCGGCAAACCTTAGGGTTTTTGGTGAACGGGCAGAAGAGTTGCCTCGTCCCAGCGCAGGCGGCGACTTTCCTGGGGCTTGAGCTAGACTTCCTGCGAGCCTTTCGCCAGAGCGACAGGCGCGCACGGTGCGGACAGCAAGCCAAGGACGTTAGGTCTGTGCCCTCGGTGTCAGTGCATCAGTGCACAGTGATGTTGGGCCTGATGGCCTCAGCACTGCATGTGCTCCTGCTGGGGAGGCTGCATGCTCCCGTGGTCAAAATCTGGTTTCTCAGGCTTCGCCTGGTCTCGGCCGGGGATCGTCATCGCAGGGTTCCTCTGACAGGTCAGGCCTGGCAGGCGCTGGCCATATGGGCGGACCCCCGTTACCTCTCGAGAGGTACTCGGTTGGGCCCTGTCCCGCTCAGGATGGTGATTCGCACAGACGCCTCCCTCTGGGGAGGTGGTGCGATTTGCAGGCATTTTTCGGCGAACGGCCGGTGGGAGGCTCAGGAGCTTCGCCACATAAACGTGCTAGAGCTGAAGGCGATTCGCCTGGTTCTGCTTCAGGACAAGCCCACCATCAATGGCGCCGTGGGCCCATTGTTGGTTGGGAGCTCTCCTGGGGACCGCACTGCCGGACAAGTCCGCGTGCGGCCAGACTCGAAAGAGAACGTTGCCTCCGCAGTCCCCCCAGCCTGCGGAGGTAACACTTCCAGCGGCTCACACATGGGCACCATGTTCTGATTCGCTCGGACAATATGGCAGCGATCGCCCACCTGAACAAACAGGGCGGTGTGCGGTCGGGGGCGCTGAACCATAGCGGGGATTCACCTGTGGGCGTATCCCCAATTCCCCATCTCCTTTCAGTGTCAGCGGTCTATCTGCCGGGACGGCTGAGTTACGACCGGCCTGCTGTCTCGAGGCAATCCCCGTTATACGGAGTGGTGCCTCCACCCTCGGGTGATGGAACAGGTTTGGGCCAGGTTTGGTCACGCCCGCGTCAATCTCTTGCATCGCGGCGCGCGACACACTGCCCACTGTGGTTCTCGATCCAGGAGGACAGCCCCTGTTAGGTCATGACGCGCTAGCGTACGCGTGGCCAAGGGAGGGGCTCTATGCGTTTCCCCCGACCCCCCTGATCCGTCAGGTGTTGGACAGGGTGAGGGAACAGCGCCTCCGGCTCGTTTTAGTCCGTTTTGGCCCAGGCAGACATGGTTTGCGGACCTGGTCTCCCTGGCGCAAGATCCGCCCTGGGCGTTGCCGGTACGGGCCGATCTCCTATCCCAGGCAGAGGGGGAGGTGTTCCACCCCTCCCCAGGCAGGTGGAAGCTAGCAGCCTGGCTCCTGAACGGGACCAGTTGCTAGCCCAGGGCTTGCCTGATAATGTGGTATGCACTATGCAGAGTGCTAGGGCTGCTTCGACCCGCACTCAGTACACATACAAGTGGCGGGTCTTTTCGCGTTGGTGCACAAGTAAGGGCGTGGATCCAGTGAACTGCAGTGTGCGACCAGTTCTCTGTTTCCTTCAGAGCCTGCTTGACGCGGGTTAGTCCCCGCAGTCGCTTAAGGTGTACGTAGCCGCGATTTCTGCTTGTCACATGGGAATTGAAGGGAGCCCCGTGGGGGCGTACCCTTTGGTCTCGCGCTTCATGAAGGGGGCGCGTAAACTGCGCCTGCCGTCGCGGTGCGTTTTTTCCCAAATCGGACCTGGTTACGGTGCTGGACGGGCTAACGGGTCATCTGTTTGAGCCCTTGGACTCCCGATTTAAAGGTTCTGTCTTTAAAGACCGCACTGCTGCTGGCCTTGTCGTCAGGAAAGAGAGTTGGTGACCTGATTGCCCTCTCGGTGCAGCAGGCCTGTATGGTTTTGGGAATGATGGGCGCAGGGTTACGTTGCGACCTAACCCGGTTTACCAACCTAAGAATATTAATGTCAGCTTTAGGTCTATGGTCATAGACTTATCAGCATTCTGTCCCCCGGCGTTCAGTTCGGGTGAGGAGTGATGCTTGCACATGCTGTGCCCAGTAAGGGCGCTCTCGGCCTATGTGGCCAGGACGCGTTCATTACGCACTCCAAACCAGTTGTTGGTCTGCTTTGGGCAGAAGGCCCAGGGTGGGCTCCTTTCCAAGGATCGCTTATCACACTGGATAGTGGAGGCGATCGCTTTGGCATACTCTGCCGTGGGTAAGATACCCCCGGAGGGTATCAAGGCGCATTCTACGCGGGGTGTTGCGACGTCCTCTGCGTTGTTGCGCGGTGTTCGGTGGAGGACATGTGTGCCGCGGCCTCATGGTCCTCTCATCACGCGTTTGTTAGGTACTACAGTCTCGACGTGTCCGGTGCGCGGTTCGCGCACGTGGTGCTGTCGGTGGCAAGGAAGTAGTATCGTTGCCACTCTAATATGTCAGACGGTCAGGCATGAACGTTGCCATACGGCCGTGGTTCACCGATGCCTTTCGGGTCGCCCTGTGGGGTGCTCCCGGCAGCAAGGTCGGTTGAATTAAGGCACTAGTGAGAGCTTGAGTTCGAAACGAAGTAAAACGTTAGGGTTGTGCTACAACCCGGGTTTTACGAGCGAGAACGAGAGCTCTCACTACCCAGCCTTGCTGCGTCGATGCGTCGTTGGGTGCGTCGGATCTCAGCTGGCTGGAAGAATGAGTGACGTTCCCTGGACTGACAGGACGTGACGTAGTCACATGGATCCACGTCAGCCCCAGGGAGGCACCACGCCACCTACGGGTGGGTGGTCGGTTTTAATGAAAAGTAATTTTGGAGCAAAATGACAGTCTTCCATAGGGCTGCGTGTTAGGCACTAGTGAGAGCTCTCGTTCTCACTCGTAAAACCCGGGTTGTAGCACAACCCTAACGTTTGGCATGTGGCACGCCTATGTCCAGTACAATTATAACAGACATGCACTTATACACGCCCCCAATTTGCATTGCGCACGGCGTTAAACGCTAAATTACCGCTTTTGCGAAGATAGGGCCCCAAATGTCAAAAGCAACAGTGATTTTTTTTAAGATGACATAATGAGTATGTCACAGCTTCAGCAAGAGAGTCGAAGTGGATATAAATCTTATGATCATATTCAGCCAGACAGTGACATGGTGACATGGTGACAGTGACATGGAGATTCACAGATGTGAGATGTTTTGTACCACGTTGGGGGGGAAGATGAAGTCAGATCATGGTGCACTGCTGCTGAATGCATATAGTGGAAACACTGGTATTGAACACTGCGAACATTGAGCCCTGGGAACATTGATACGCTCCCATTAATGTTATTGGTTACACCTGTGTTCACCCTGCCTCAAGACAAAATGGCCATTGTGAAAAGGGTCTACAGGAGGCGTTGGCAATGAGAATGAGAGAGATGGACCGAAAGAGAAAAGAGAGCAGCCATGGCTAAATGGTTTATTTTGCACGTCCAATGAGAGTTAATGAACCCAACACACAGGTTAGCATCCAGGTCTACAGCAGGGGGCGCTCACACCCACCCATGCACGCACACACACACACACACACACACACACACACACACACGCACACAAGCTCCATGGACAGCAGAGAACGCCAAAGGGCCTGTGTCCACCTAGCGTCTTTTCCTCAGGTCCAGCGTCTTTTTTCAGTTGTTTCCAATGGGGGGAGAGCGTATGTGAGCGCACACGGACGTCTATAGAAAGTGCGCTGCACCCAGCGTCTATTTTCACAGCGCTCCTGCGTTTTTGTGCGCCGGCTCCCAGCGGAGAATAATTTAACTTTTCAGAAAGACGCTGGTGTCGGGTGCTCCTTTTCTGGCAACTAATCATATGGAGAAACTATCGCAACAGAGACAGAAAGGCTCAATTGTGGGAGCAGATTGGCTAGACACTTAATATTTCTGGTGAGTGTTGTGCTTACTGCTTTTAATAGCGTAGCCTACCTGCGATAGCCATCAGCTATCAAGCTGAACTAACGTTACTTTCAGACTGCTTCCTTGTATATTGTGCGCTGGGATCAGCGCACTCCCAGCGTTTAACGTCGGAAAAAGACGCTAGGTGGACAAAAGGGCCTTTGTCTGTAGACATAGACAGTCAGGACTATTTTACAGCTTTTTCCTCCACATGGCAACCCAGAAACACACGAGTATCATTCATCAAACTGCATTCACGTTAAAAAAAAAATGGTGTCATGATTCCCCCTCATGCCAGTTGAAACATGTGAAGTTTGTCCATATAACACAGGGATGTTGCCAGCACAACTGGAAAGAAAACCAGTCACCATTGACTTCAGTTGTATTGTATTTAAGTATACGGTTTATGAGTTATCTCAGTAGCTGTCAAAATGTCAGCAGATTCAACAATGCTGGAAGAAGGCTGATAAACAGATGTGACACTGTGATGAACTGAAACTTCACCCAGAAAGGCGTCACACTCGACGGTTCATTTGCATTTCAGAGTAGAGAGCAGGGAGAGAATCAACAGCAAGCTCATTCACAAACATGGCCAATGTACTTCTTCGTCTTAAGACACATTTGACTGACGGTCACGACACACTTAACTAGCTAGCCAGGCTGGCTAACGGTCAATTCTGGCCTGTTTGCATTGTGAGACTCGATCAGATGTGTCTGACCCCACTGTCTTGTTAAATCAGTGCTGGCGATGGAGAGAACCAGTCTAGAGCTGCAACTTTATTTTCATTATCGATTAATCTGTCAATTATTTTCTTGACTAATTGATTAGTCCTTTGGTCGATAAAATGTCACAAAATGTTGATCACTTTTCCCCCAAAGCCCAAGATGACATCCTCAGATCTCTTCTTTTGTCCTGACCAATAGACCACAACCCAAAGTTGTCATAAGCCGTTTTCCCACATGTGCTCTGTACCGCTAAATGACCGGAACGTGGTCTAATGCCTGCATGTGTGAAAGTTGTTGTTCCGGTATAAGCGCGACCCCGTCATCGTGGACATTTCACCAGTTTCGAGCCAGTCAGAAGAGCGGTATGTGCGATAACGGACACAAGTGTATTTCCCGCGACACCGGTCCTTCTCTCATGGGCGAGGTGTACACACGTTGCTTAATGTTCCAGCGGGCATAATCTAATCATTCGCGCACATTAAAGCAAACTGGCGAAATGATCTTGTGATAATAAGAGCGGTATGTCAGCTTCATGTGTGGGCGTGCTGATTTCCCCCTCTCTCCTCTCTGCTGCCTGCTTGCTCTCTGGCCACAGTCCTTCAGTCCTCCTCCTTCAGTCACAGCCCGACAGGGACACAGACGAAGCAAATGCACGAAGCGAAATGTGGAAGTATTTTGCTTACGTTGCCGACAGCGAAGGCAAGCCCGGACACATCAAACGAAGCCAGTCTGTAAAAAGTGCTTCAACGCGACGCAGGTGAACGGATAAACAAGCAAACTTATTTCACCATCGGAGTTTTGCCGACACGTCACTCCCCACCCGCTCTGCAGTGCCGCCCCGCCCCCCAACATACAGGCAATTTCGCTGCTATATTCCCACATGCGAGAGCCCAGGTGTGAAGGGAAATGTCCGATATTGACTTACAGGTAATTTTCCGGTACGCATGTGGGAAAACGGCTATAGAAGACTCAAGAAACCAGAAAATATTCACATTTGAGAAGCTGGGATGAGATCATTCTTTTTTCTTTCAAATTAGTCTAAAGATTCAATTAATAAAAGATAGTTGACCATTTTCTGTCGATCGACTAAGTGTTGCAGCTCTAAACTGATCAATAACCTGCTGAGACGAAGAGGAAAACATCAGCCATGTTGGTGAAAAAGGTTTATTTAACAGCCTTCAGTAGCGTTTCATGTCTGAGTGAATTAGCATGGTAACGTTACGCCTGCGGTGATAAACAAAGCATTTTTCTTTCTTTCTTGCTAGCATGTCTAGTGCCAGACAGCAGCCTCGCTTCAGTTCAGCTTAAGAGGTCTTCAAAGGTCTACCCGAACCCGAGACCCGTACGGGTTTGTGTGTACTAGTAGCCAGCATTTATTTAAGAAAAAGGTAAAATGCTGGCTTTTAGAAAATGTTACAGCATAGCAAAGTCTTTTTTATATAACTTTATGTATTTTATGTTTTGTTTTTAGGATTGTATATTAGTTTGTAGTTGTTTCTAGTTTTATAGTTGTATGTACCATTGCCTGTTGTTTTTTTGTCTGAGACCATTAAGCACCAGACACAACGCAAACAAGACTTTGACTTTATTGTGTTTATCCTAGATGTTGTTTCTGAGATGCATGTCCTTACTTCATCTAACAAACAAACAAACAAATAAATCAAGTGTCCACATTTTATTATGGTCAGTCAGGTCCCTTTTATTACGACGAGTTTATGTTGCGCGAGCGTGTGTGTTTAGAAATAAAGCCTTCAGTAGAGCTGTGTGAGACTTGTGTGGGATTGTCCTGGTGAAAGCTCCCGTCAGCTCAGTCAAACCTGAATCTGACGACAAGACAGCAAGTTGCCTAATCTGAACAGAACAGCAATATGGTGTAGTGTAGTCTGTCCGTGCGGTAGGCTAAACGGAGATTATTGTGTGGTCCCTCTCTGCCTTCAGCTCAGCATGGTGGCCCATCTACCCCCTGCACCTTTTGAAGCAGCAAGGCCAAGTTAGGTCGCTATTTTGCTAAAGGAGCTTCTCTGCTCTAGGGACTCTCACTGCCATCTACTGGACAAACTGTAGAACAGCACAACTTGGCAAGATCACCTTTCATTAGGCTACTACTATTGTGTATATGGCATGATAAAAAAAATTAACAGTAGAACAGCATTTTTAGTAGCAATTTTAATTGCCGGGTTTGTCCGGTCCATAAAATATCTCCTCTCAGAAACGGGTCGTATATACTATGTTTTAAAGCAGCTACGAGCAAGATTTTCGATTGTTATTAAACAGTCTAAATTTAATATCAATGCATCACATCTTACCTCTAATAGTAGACGAGACCAACGCAGAGTAGTCTCGCTTGAACCCCGAGTGAACCGGCCAGTGTTAGTCTGTCTGTGGCCAGGGAAGATCAGGAAGTGAAATGAAACGGTTTGCAGCAGCCACTTCGGCCATAACCACAAAATAACTTCCAAAAACCTGTTAGAATATAACGAGAGATGTTCGCGAGAGTATGCATGGCGTTCAACTTGTTTATGGTATGTTGCTAGGCAGCGCAAAAGGGGCAAGGCAGGCAGCTGCGTTTCACTTCCGGGTTTATCCGGTCCGGCGGTAAGAGAGAGAGCCCCCTGGTGACGCGAGTTTAGACAGACACAGACTTAATAATCACCAAGAGAGCAATCTCCGATTCACACGGCTTTGGTCTCAGCTACTATTATAGGTAAGATGTGATTCATCAATATTGTAATTATACTGTTTAATAACAATCGAAAATCTTGCTCGTAGCTGCTTTAAAATTATCGGTCCAATCGGATCTTGGAACAAATTTCCCGGGTCCATTAGGGTTTGGGTCTGTCATTTTGGAACTGTGAAGACCTCTAGTTCAGCTTCACCTGCAACCTACCAGAACCAGCCAAAACCATCAAAAGACTTTTCTTGAACGAAAACAACTGGGCTCTGATCAGTCCTGCACAACACATTCTGTCCTATTACAAATCATCAGTGCAAATTAGATGACAAATTTGGTCATGAAAAGAATGAGAAGATACAAAACAACACAGAAGAAAAGAAGGAAAGTTTTCGGGACATGGTCAATTAAATATTAGATGACATGTTACAAACATCATCGTCTTCTCTGTCCGGCGCCGACTAGCAAGGTGCCTCTTGACGTTAATTAGCGTCTTTACACACAATTTCAAATGTACTCGGACATCAACAGCAGTAAATAAGTCGTACACAGTTCGTCTTGTAAATGCATTAAATCCACTTGGTCCAGTAAAGTAGCGGGAGCAGGCCGTCGTCTCATGAAACTGAATCTTGAATTCTTGGTTTGACGTTTTCTTCTTTACAAATCGCTGCGTGCTGCCAGCTAACGGCTACTTCCCCAAAACATTGAAAATGTCTCATCATGTTAATATGAAGACCTGGGGTTTCTAGCAGTCCTATTTGGTCCTAGTGAATAGCAAAACTGTTAATATTTTTGATATAGTCAGCATTATTTTAAGTTAAAACTGGATCGTTTTGTTATATTCGGCGTTAACTGTTTGAATTTTCATATATCAGGTATTGCACCCCCCCCCCCCACACACACACACACACAGCTGCAACAGGTCTATTTGATCCCTGTCAATCAGAGTGATGTCAGCAGTTCTCAACTCTTCATTTCTTAAGAGTGTAGTTTTTTCTTCAGACAGACATGCGATGAGCTGCATGACAACAGCAAGAGGGCATTTTTTTCTTCTTTTTTTTAGCATTCCTTCCCCCGTCGACACACATCCACACAGCCAGAGGAGCAAGCCCCTTCTCTTCAATCTGCATACAAATGACACCATTTTACACTTTACAATATCGTGCAGTGAATACTCCAAAGAGTCGGGAGCTAGAACCAGGAAGTAGCGTGACATTGAAATAAGCTGGGCATGGACGGGGTTACAATAGAGAGCCAAAGTTAAACGTCACTTCCTGCTTTCTCCCTGTACCAGCGCTGCGAAAAATATGAATGGCGGTGGACGGAGAATAATGCCTACCCCACACTACAAGATAATTTGCAAGATTATGGCCAAGATTCCCCCCTCCCGATTTTCTCGGGGGTGCTCCCGATTTGAGGCGCGTCGGGCAGATAATCTTCCCAAATGATCCTGTAGTGTGTGGGGTTCAAAGATTCACAATCGGGAAGACTGCCTCTTCCCGATTGTGAATCGGGCATATCTAACATGTTAGATATTTACAACCCGACAGGCGATTGCATCTTGAGCAGAGAGCCAGTAGTAGCTGCGTTTCCATTACAGTTTTTCGCAAAATAATCTGGTCCGCGTCCGCCCGCAGCCCCGCACAGAAACAAAGAACGAGGAAATTGTCATCGAGGTGAAATACCCGTGCGTCTTTGAACGGGACGGAAAACTAATGCTATACTGCAAAGCATGTAGCTTACAACAAGCGCTTAGGTCTCATATGCTTCCCGCATCGGCGAGTCTCCGGACGGAAAAGTGAGTCAAATCAGCAGACGCGCCCCTCCACAAGGCACCTGTGCAGACGGTTTTCGCCTGGCCGTGCACAGTAGGCCTACACCCCGAATGGACGCGGCTGTCCGCGCAAATATTAGTTAAACAAATCCTTTCAGTGCAAATGCATTATAAAAACAAAAAATAAGATTTGTTTAGAAAACGAAATGACACAAATGTATTATTATTATTATTATCATTATTACTACTACTACACCCGGTGCGCACACTGAATAGGCATTTTAAAAGTTAACGTCGAGCCCTGCTTCCAAGGTGAATCTTCGGCATAATCTTCTAGTGTGTGGGGTTGCGTTTGAACAGACAGTTTGTGTGTGTGTCAGTTTGTGTGTGTGTCCAGTTTGTGTGGTGTCAGTTTGTGTGTGTGTCCCAAGATTGAAATGTTAAAAAATCGGCTCTCTCTGTCCTGTAGTGTGTGGGCTCTCAAGATTTTTATAATCTTCAAGGATTTGAAAATCCTGTAGTGTGGGGTAGGCATAACTTACTTTTTTGATCCCGTTTGAATTGTGCCACAGGGTGCCAACGGCAATTTTATCAATTTAAAGCATAACGTTGCATGTCAAGAAAGTCACAGTTTGTCGTCAAACTGTTGCACTAGAAGTTATAAATCAGAAAGACTACATACACTGTCGCCTAAGTGACGTCACTTTCTCTACCGGCAAAGCTGAAGACCGGCGACATGCCACGAGCTTCCACGAGCTATGTAGTTTTTATATGAAAAAGTTTCAGTTTGACGACAAACTGTGACGTTGTTGACATGCAAAGTTATGTTTTAAATTGACAAAATTAGCGTTAGCACCCCGTGGCACAATTCAAACGGGATCAAAAAAGTAACCTTATTCTCCATCCACCGCCATTCATATTTTTGGCAGCGCTGGTACAGGGAGAAAGCAGGAAGTGACGTTTCACTTTACCTCTCTATACCCTCGTCTTTCACACCAGAGAGCTGTGTTCAATAACCAAATTGTTTTAGTGGCCTAAACACAACAACCTTTACAACCGTTTGCAATTTGGTTGAACGCCATTTGAAAGTGTAAAGTGGGGTTATTTGTACACAGATTGGTGAGACCGGGTTGAGCGGAGACACGTTAACAGTCATTAGATGGATTCATGGTTACATTTTGGTTTTAAAAACAGCTTTTTTCTTCTTTTTATCTGCTTCCATTGCGTTCATAGTAGTTTTGTGAATGTAGCCATGGTAGAGAGACAATAGAGACAGAAAACGGAGTATACCATATAGTTTGTATGTGTGTGTATGTGTGTGTGTGTTCTAAATGTGCTGTATACTGAGTCATTGTTTCCTTAGTGACGTCCGCTGCGTGAGTCCCGGCGGCCATGTTGTTCTCGCGGCTGGGCTCGGCCGTGCGAGGCAGACTCCTCAGTGCTCGCTCACTCGGCCGTGCGAGGCAGTCTCCTCAGTACTCGCTCAGGTTGTGCCACTTGGAGATCTGGCGGCGGGGGTTTTCACACACCTCCCTCCAGTGGGCGGAGCCAGAGGGGGCAGGGCTGCTCAGGCCCAGTGGCAGGCGGCCCAGAACCTGGTTCTTGGTGGTGCGGTCGAAGTCGACGAGCAGGAACTCCACGGAGAGCTCGGGCAGCAGCTCGGGTGGCACGTCGTAGATGAAGGACTCGTTGAACACCGGGTTGAGCGTGCTCTTCTTCACGTGGGTCTTCTTCTTGGCGATGCGCTTGCGGCCGTAGAAGACGTTCACCTTCACGTACGGATCTGAGGAGAGAGGAGAAGAGGAAGTGTTGAAATAAAATAATACTAGGAATATTGCGTGCTCATCTCTAGGGAGGAGATTCTGCAGATGATGCACTTTTTCTTTTGGTTGTGAGCAAAGTCGTGCCACCTCATTGTTTCGCGCACCTGTGCCCTTCAATAGTAGGACTAGAAATATCATGCGTGAAGCGCGCTCATTTCTTCATGTGCTCGTGCGCTCGCCTGCTCAACTTTGGAGGCTCAGTGGTTAGCGCTGCTGCCTCACAGCAACAAGGTCCCGGGTTGTATGGAATTATTTACCTATCATAATGCAAGAGGTTGCTCAAGAAATTTGAGAGCATCATTTATCAATTTCACATTCAAATCTTGGACCCTTGGACTCAAAAAGCCCCCCCGCATGTGCTCAGATTTACTCTGCTTGTCATTAAACTATACGCTCGCGCTCAAAACTTTTCTTTATGGACAGATTTCATGCACTCACATTCAAATATCCCCTGCTCATGCTTAGATCTTCTCTGCTTGTGCTCAAACTCTGTGCTTCCATTCAAATGTCTCCCCTCTCCATTCAAACTGAGTGTGCTCTCTCTTGGAATTTCACCTCTTGGATCTTTTGTCTGCGCTTGGATTTTCTGTGACACAACCCTATCAGAAACCCACAACCAATAGAATGCCAGGATAGTGTCACATGATCCCCGACCCAGCAATCATGTGACACTATCCTAGTATTCTATTGGCTGTGGATTTCTGACAGGATTGTTGCACAACAAATCTGAGAGGAGAGAAGAGATCCAAGAGCAGAAGTTTCAAGAGCGCACAGAAGCAGTTTGAAGGGGGAGGGAAGGACATTTACATGCAGGAACCGAGTTTGAGCGCGAACAGAGGAAATGTAAGTGTGAGCAGGGGTTCTTTGAGTACGAGTGCAGGAAATCTGTCCAAGCAGAAAACTTTTGAGTGTGAGAGTACAGTTTGAGGACAAGCAGAGCAAATGTAAGCACATGCGGGGGCTTTTTGAGTCCAAGGGTCCAAAATCTGAACGTGAAATTGATAAATCATGCTCTCAAATTGCTTGAACATCCTCTTGCATTTAGATAGGTAACTAATTCCAAAGCTTGAACCCCGGTCCATCCCAGGTCCTTTCTGTGTGGAATTTGCATGTTCTCCCCATTTTCGTGTGGGTTTCCTCTGGGTGCTCTGGTTTCCTCCCACCATCAAATACCTGTATGTTAATATCAGAAAGGATCAAGTAGATCTATTTGACTCCATCTGGCAACCTCTCATTCTGTACCTGGAAAAAAACACGAAATAATGTTGAACACTACTTTATTATTTTTTAAGTTTCTCTGTCATATTGTTGGATCCATGTTTTTTTGGGGTGGGTGGGGTGAGGGCTAGGGGCTTTATGTAACAATATTTTCTTTATTCTTATTTTCTCTGTTATTATTACTGTTATTACTAGTATAGTTGTATCGATCAATCCATATATCGTACACTTGACGTTTTTTGTGTGTTTTTCAGTTGTCGTTGTTATTGTTGTTTTGTTTTTGTCCCCCTATCCGTCACATGGTGTTGATGTTTGTCTTTTGTTTGTTATAGAAAAGAGATGGTGTCTGACATAATACTGTAACCGTATTTGTAATAGTACTGTAATGTACAGATATTCGCCATTCTCATTAAAAAATGTTCAAACAAAAATACCTGTATGTTAGGGTTAATACACTGTCACTGTGTGTGTGTGTGTGTGTGTGTGTGTGTGTGTGTGTGTGTGTGTGTGTGGCACTGGCAATTCTAACTGGAGTTCCAAGGGACAGCAGTTGAAAATTAGCCATCTGGATAACACTGGAGCATTCCCAGTAATGTTCATTAATGTGCATTGTCCCTCAAATAAATAAATAAATAAATGCTTTGGGGTAGAATGGGTGCCATGCTTTAGAATAGTGGGGGAATAGTGGGGGAGGAGAGATCAGGAAAGGGAGGAGGTGGGGAGGGTGCAGGGGAGGGAGAGCAGGGGGAATGTGAGAGAGGAAAGAGCAGGCAGTGGCAGGGAATGGGGAATGTTGGGGAGGAGAGGAGGTGGGGAAGGGGGAAAGAGGAGAGAGCAGGAGAAGGGAGGGGGGAGAGCGAATGGGAAATGTGGGGGAGGAGAGAACAGGGAGAGAGAGGTGGGGAAGGAGCAGGGGAAGGGGGAAAGAGAAAGAGAAAGATAATGGGTGCCATGCTTTAGAATAGAATGGATGCCATGCTTTAGAACAGTGGGGGGGGGGGGGGGGGGGTTCAGGAAGGGGAGGGGGTGGGGAGGGATAGCAGGGGGAGTATGAGAGAGAGTATGTGGAGAGAACAGGGAAAGGAGGGGATGCCATGCTTTAGAGTAGGATGAGTGGCATGCTTTAGAGCAGTGGTGCTCAATTTGGGGCCCGCGGGCCAAACTCTTATTTTTTTGGCCCGCCACGGATTTGGGGGTAAAAAAAAAAAAAAAAAATTTTTTTTTTTTGCAGGCCAGGCCACCGTGCAGTTGCCCGATGTGCCCGATTATGCAGCAGCAGTCCGCGCCTGAATGGAGATGTCGGGACTCTTCTATCTACGATTAACGTTAATTTTGTGCAGCTGGTATTCTCTCTCCCCGACTCTATCACACCAGTGTGAGGCATTGCTATCTGAGGATTGATTGCTCCTGATTGGTTGGCTGAATCACCTGGTTGGGGGGTGAGCTCTGATATTTGATCCCTCCCCAGTCACTGGCTTTACACCAGCTCAGCAAGATGGACAGATCATCATCACGGCATTGGCACACTGACAAAAGAAAGTTTAGGACGGAGTGGCAAGACGAGTATTTTTTTCCCCGAAGTAAATTCAACAGTTTGTCTCATTTGCAGACAGAGAGTGGCTGTTTTGAAAGAGTACAATATACGTTGCCACTACGAAACTGATTTTCAAAGTACCTTGAGGATTTTTCAAGTTGTGAATTAAGTCAAATTTCTCTCTTGATTACAAAGGTGGAAAATACAACTGTTTTTAACTGGGTGTTTACTGATTAAATGTTTAAGCTCCCCACAAATGCAGATGTTTTTTTAAATATATATAACCAATTGCAAATTATTACAATTACCAAACAGATAAAAAGTAGATTATTATATTGAAATGTTATTTTAGATTTAGAATGTTAATTTTCTATAAAACACAATACATTTTAATGTAATTCCACAATGTTTATTTTTGGCCCTCGGCCCTCCACCCAGATTGAGTTTTGGTCCTTCATGGGAAATAATTTGGGCACCCCTGCTTTAGAGTGTGAGAGAGGAGAGAGCAGGAAAAGGGGGGAGAAAATCAGACAATCTGACTACTCTAGCCATTAACCGGAACTAACTAGGACACAGGGAATCTAGCTAATCTACAGCCTAGTCTGGCCTGTCCTATTCTGCTCTAGTCTGATTTTAGCCTGAACACTATAACAGGTCTACAGCCTACAGTTAGGCTGTAGCTAATCTATCACCTAATTTAAAGCTATTCTAACCTACCGGCAACCCTCGACCAGTGATGGAGAGCACCGATGCCCCCCACCCCGGCCCCCACACACATAATGCGTGGGAGAGAAGGCCAGGCTGGGACACAGTGGCACCCCCCTCACCCCCAGTGCGCGCAAGGAAACCTTTCCACCACATGGATTGCCTCAGTGACTTGTTGGCTGAGGAGGAACCTTGTGAGGGCCGATGTACTGTAGGGGCCCAGCTATGGACCCCATCTGATCAAAATGTCAGGTTACTGTAAGAACTACTTGATCAAATCTACAAGACATCAAAACATATACACATATATATATTCCATATATATGTATATATATATATATATATATATATATATATATATAGTGTGTTTTCACGGAACTCTTGTTCA
>NC_139623.1:60835478-60869251 GCF_964638095.1 Poromitra crassiceps
CCCTACTTACCTGGCTGTCTTGGGCAGGTGGCACCAGGTGGCTCATCTGCAGCTGACCCGGGACGTCCAGGATGTTGTTTTCAGCGTCCACCAGCACCATGCCCCGCCCTCCGCTACAGCCTGGGCCCTAGTAGAAAATGGCACATTTTATCCCCATACGATAGCCTATATTGATTCTTTTGACAACAATACAATATTTGCTGATATCACAAAGTCTGCCACAATACGATTTCAATTCCGATTCAATTCAGCAGCCTGCGATCGATATGAGATGATATCATATGCCCATTTAACACATTTTATTTCTGAGCTCTTCCAGACATTTAAATGAATAACAATCTATTCTTTTTAATAAAAAATAATACATGGATGGAACTGGTGACACAAGCATGCCATGGGAATTTCAAAAAAGCCGTATCTTAAAGATGACGGGATACATTGATATTTTCGACGATATTGGATCGTTAATCATTGAATCGATATATTTGATTTATTTATTTTAATTATATTTTTATATCTTATTTATATATGGATGTATCGTCACAGCCTACCGTGCTCCGCCCCGCGTCGCGGTCTGCGCGCCGCATGGCCCCGCGTACGATCCTCTTGCTGCTCAGAGACTCGGGGTAGATGCTGATGCCCTTCAGCATGTGGATGAA
Organism: Poromitra crassiceps; assembly: GCF_964638095.1. NCBI lineage: Eukaryota > Metazoa > Chordata > Actinopteri > Beryciformes > Melamphaidae > Poromitra > Poromitra crassiceps. Next base: position 60,836,138 of record NC_139623.1, read on the forward strand.
CCTGTAGGGCGGGTCCTCGGCATCGCAGTAGGGGGCGCCATGATGCTTGTAGCGTCCGGCCAAGCGCCGCCGACAGAACGACCAGAGCACGACCACAAACACCACCGCCAACACCAGCACGCCAGCACCCAGGAAGCCAGCCAACACCGGAGACATGGCTGGGAGGGGGAGAGAGGGTGGAGAGGGGGAGAGAGAGAGGGGGAGAGAGAGGGGGAGAGAGAGGGAGAGATTAGAAACAAACACATTCCCTGGCACACAAATGCTTCCCACATTCTTCTTCTTCTGTGGTGTTTTCAGGGGCGTAGCCAGGGATGTTGGGCCCCATGAAAGGATACCATAGCGGGCCCACCGATGCCAGCGTCCGTAGGGCGGCGGCGGAAAATGTTGGACATTTGACTAACCCTAACCTCTTTTCTGCTAAGATTTTGTGAACACACAATATCTCAAAAGAACTAATAGAATGTGTGCTTTCTCTGTCTAAAAGAGTTAGTTTGTAGAGTTAGTAGTTATGTAAGCATTAGCAGTTGAATACAGCATGGTTTCAGCGTCAGAAAAATTATTCTGAGATAAACGGCTTTTTGTGAAATTCGATAGAACAGTCACTTTAACCATTCATTTTTGGCATCAGTAAGACGTCAGACATCTAAACAATAGTTTTGAACAGTAATTTCCTCCATAACAGCAGGAAACCCCCCTCTGCTTCCAACTCCTCCCTCCGTGTGTGTCTTCTTGGCTGCAGCGGCCGTGTCACAAGCTCGTTGCTGCTGCTGTAACCTCGCGTCACCAGGCTCATTGCTTTGCTGCTGCTGTGCCTGTCTGCGCGGCCGCTCTTTGAGGAAGTCTGGATGGACTCGCTCGTTACTTGGAGTTTTGGTTGAGAGCTTTGATGAAGCTTTTGCGATTCTGGTCATATTTATGCTGCGTGTTTCAAAGTGTGTTCCACCCGTAATCTATTATGCAAATTTGCAATCCCGCACCGCCAGCAATCAGCGCGAAAACGAAAGCGTTTTCGCCATCCATTTTCATGAGAATGGCTTGATCACACTGCTTTTTGCTTGCCTTCCTCTAGTCAGGAGAGCACCGTCGCCACTTAGTGGGTCGGTGGAATGGGTTGTAAACGTTCGGTGGCTCCAATAATTATATAAGAGATGTAAAAGGGTTAGATGCACATCCCACGGTCAAAAAAAAAAAAATCATTTTTTTGACGGAGTAATACGTCATTGGCAGTGAACCGTTGGATTTTTTTTGACGGAGTAATACGTCGTTGGCAGTGAACGTGTTAAAAAGTGATAATGTACAGTTGGTAAAGTTGTTCAGCCAAATGGTCTGTTCACCATTCATATCAATGCACCATAGTTTCAACAGTGTTATCAAGAGACCAGTTTGAGCTCTATACCCCGGTTAATATGGCACTTTTGTTACTTGAGAAAAAATGAGTTGGTCAAAGTAAGTATTTAAATCACCCCTGTGTGCTTAGTTTATCAAAAATAACTCTTATTTACAATTTTGATTTTCGTTTCAGAGATTTCCCTCTCCTGAGAGAAGCCGGCTCTGTTCTGGTCAGCTGACAGAAGCCGGGCTCTCAGCTGTCAACTGTCAAACCCTCTGTTCACAACTTGCAGCAAACAGCAGCCAGGTGCTCTGGGAGAGCGTGCGCTGCCTCTTATCACTGATACAAATCAAGTCAAAGAGGAAAAAGACGAGATCAACAAAAACAAAACAACGAAATGGGGAGTTAACAGCAACACACTGAGAGACGTCCTTGTACAAAACATACCTGGACTCCAACATACTGAAAGCAGATAGTTTTCACTCTACTCCTGCCTCGCGCCATTTACGACTTATAAGACCCGCAGACGTTAACGCAATTCCCTGGAATGCGAGTTTAAACGACCCAGTTACATGGTGTTGCATTCTTAGACATTGCCGTTTTATTTTGTATGTTGTTACATAGGCTACAATTGGCCAAATGATTAGTTAGCTTGATTCTAGAATTGTGCCAGGTGTAGAAACTAAGCAGCCATTTTATCCAATGATAGCCTAATCTCGAGGGGACTATTTTGTCCCCTCGGCTTCGCCTCGGACGGTTCACGCCTCCATGTCGTCCCTTAAAAAGTGATAATGGACACCTCGTCGTGCATTAACCCTTACTTAGCTGTCTAATAGCTGATGCATCATGGTTTTGCGACTTGAAGCTCAAAAGCACGTAGGTCAGAGATGACGCGTTTCCCACTTCCCACCTCTGACCATTCAATGAATGCAGCACAAAACATGACATCATTTTAAAACATGACATCATCCTAACCTAAATGAACAGAGTGACTCCACCCCCAGTATTCCAGTCACCCTCGAGGGCTCATTAACCTTGTCCCAAGGAGGACAGGTTCATGTGTGTGTGGCGCGTGCGTGTGATCTGTGCTGTAGGTGGCAGACTACTAACAGCCCATAAATCATAGATTTACTGCATTGTTTCCTCTCAATATGGACATTTTGGCCGATACGATGTTAACCTTGTCACGCCACACCATAGCCTCTCTTAGCTTGTGGAGAGCCGGCGTGCTGTCTAACAGCACACACCAGGGGGCAGCATTCTGCTGAGCTGTTTTGTGTGAAAGGGCATGCTGATATTGTGGGATCTCTGTCTACAAAGGGTTTCTCTATCTCTCTGTCCGTCTGTCTCCCCCTCTCTTTCTCTATCTCTCTGTCCGTCTGTCTCCCCCTCTCTTTCTCTATCTCTCTGTCCGTCTGTCTCCCCCACTCTTTCTCTATCTCTGTCCGTCTGTCTCCCCCTCTCTTTCTCTCTCTCTCTGTCTGCCCCTCTCTGTCTTCCTTCCTGTTCTTGGCTGGTTTTTGTTCAGGTGATGTCATGTTTTGGAAGGCGCTAAAAGCCAACTGAGGTCGTTGCCTGGCAACACACCCAGGGGTGTGAGGGGGGGTACACACACACACACACACACGCACATACACACACACGCGCGCGCTGTTGCCATGCGTTTGCATGTGTGTCCTGCATGCGTTTGGAGCCTCAGAAATGAAGGCGACGCCTACGCTCCAAACACACGCAGACAGGCAAGATTCATAAAAGGACACGTCGGTGATTAGTCGGCTGTGCAATGGAGTGGGGCGAGGAGGAACGAATTCTACCCAAACCTAGTCCGCCAATTTTTTTTTTAAATTAATAATAACAATAATCGATCCAAATTCCACATGATTGATTCAATTCCTTAACGATCAATTATCGATTTTCGATAATTGATGAACATCCCTAGTAGGCACATTGTAAAGCGCTTTGGATAAAAGCGCTATATAAATGCAGTCCATTTATAAACTCGTGACAAAAAGCTCCTCATCTGTCCTGATGGTCGACTTTCATCCAACTGCTCTCAGTCCGACGTGTGGATACTATTATTTGCCACGAGATGTGAATTGATTCAGGTGGGCTCAGCATAACATTTAACGTTACGCTGAGCCCACCCGCTAATAGCGGAGGCTGAGCTGTGTATCTGTGACTGCTGCTACTTCATAACGTTATAAACAAATGAAACGACTTGAATTCACTTGAACACTTGTAACGTTACTCACACTTGGTTGAAAATGTGGAAAGAAGTGTACGTTGTTTACAAAACGGCCTCTATCAGGTCCGCACAGTCACACCGCAGCTCAGCATCTATGTGTGCTGCCTGCCTGCTGGGTGCATTTGTTTGTGCTCACGTTTATGCCGGTGTGAGTTCCCCGGTGTTAAAGTCCCTGGAAACCAGAAATATTTCTTTATTATTTAGCATTTTGAGTTCATCACATCACAGGACCCTATGTTAATAAGCCACCAGCCAAATTTGAACGATGATGAACGTCGCAAAGTATATAAATTTAGGTTTGACAGTCATGGCAAAAGTCATGAGAATCAATTCGTTTTTAGAGTGTATTTTCTCCTGCGGACTGTGTGGGCGTGTCCGCCTGCAGCAGGGAAATGTCCCCCTCTCTCTCTCTCTCTCTCTCGGAGGAAGGAAAGAGACATGGGGTAAGTGTGTGTGTGTGTGTGTGTGTGTGTGTGTGTGTGTGTGTGTGTCTGTGTGTGCGTGTGTGTGTGTGTGTGTTTGCGCGTTGCTCTGCGCATAGCGTACTGAGAGGAAGAGATCTCTGTTCTGCCGCTGCAAGTGCACAGCGCTACTGTGTGTGTGTGTGTGTGTGTGTGTGTGTGTGAGAGTAACCTCGCACACACTGCCTGCTCTCTCTCTCTCTCTATCACTAGTCCCGAGAGAGAGAGAGAGAGAGAGAGCGAGAGAGAGAGAGAGAGAGAGAGAGAGCAGGCAGCATAGCGCTCGACACACAGCACACAGAGTGGGAGGGAGACAGACAGACACTGAGCAAGCGATGTGGGGCAAAGAACGGACAAAAGGAGAAGGGCGGATTGCGCGCGTGTACAAAGGTTATATAGAGCTTATGACGTCATAAGCTCCTGCATTTTAGCACCTCGCGCACTGCTCTCTTCAATGAGGAAGTACCTTGTAGAATCTTGTAGAAGAGTCTCGATTTTAAGGCTTTGGGTTGAAAGTAATATATAATAATTTCTGAGGCACACAATTACTAACATAAGACCCTAAATAACATAGTTAGAACGCTTTTGTGGATTTTGGTTTCCAGGGACTTTAAATACAGTGTTGGTTGGCCTGAAGGACCCCGCCCGCCCAGCCAGAAAACGAGAGACTGATGCCATGTCCACACGGAGACGGAAGCTATCTTTTTTTTTTTTCGTTTCAGAAAAGTTTTCCATAAACATGGAAACGTTTCAAGAAATGTGTGTATCCACATGAAACCACTGAAACCGCTGTAGAATAACAGAGAAAGACAATCTCGTCAATAATGGCATACAACCTCTAGGGGCGCACAGTCTATAATGTGTATCTCACTGTAGCAGCAGCTTAAACCCTTGGCTTTGCGGGGAGGTTTGCCATGTCGATGAATAAAATGATGAAACCTACTGTACAGTATACAGGCAAATGCAGAGCTGTTCAGCAGGGCTGATGGTCTCCCTGTAGCCTACAATATAGAACGTTAACTATCGGTGACATTCCTGATATCATCCACTTCCATGATCTTTAGACATGTTGCAAACACATCCCAGCGTATTGGCCGCTCCTGCACATCACAGCACAGGCTAAATGATGCAACATAAATATACATTATATAAACTCATGGCATAAATGTGTTTTTATTGAAAAAGTCGCGTCAAGTAAGCTAAAGTCTTGTTGGAGTGGACACGAGCGGATATCACAGACATCACAATACAACCGCGTGTTCCTCAAACCTCTCATTTCCCTATTCACGTTGTATTTACGAGGGCTATATATAGGGCAAGCCGGGGTATGTCGGTTAGACTCAGGGTTTACATTTCATTTCATTTCATTTTGTCCAATATTAAAATATTCCAGAATTGCATGTTGTATTAAAAATAAATATAATTTCTATCTAACACGTTAAGCCTGATTTTGTTTGTGTTATTGTAAAAATGTAGCCGCCGCTAAGCCTTCTGGGAAATATCCGATGAAGGGAGGGGAGGGGTGGATGGGAAGAGTCAGCTGTGGAGCCCTGAGGATGCTGTTCTCCGTGTCCACTTGTTGCTGACGGTGGTAATAGAGGAGCATTATATTTTGCTGCAAGATCCCCAACAGGCTCAGTAACTGCTTATAGCACGAACGCTACTGCCATGATTGTTATTGTTGCTGGTGGAGAGAGGTGGGGCTATGGCGTCATCGTTTCAGGAAAGATGCGTATGGGTTGTAAACACGGAAATGCAAGGGTGGCGTCTTCAGATTTAATCACTCTGGGACCCGTTTTGAAAAATTAGCGTATACTCCCAGAACGTATAGTCCCAGAACGCGGTTCCATCTGGACGAAACGTCTATATGACAAAAAACTTTAGCGGATACACCTAAACTCGTCTCCGTGTGGACATGGCCTGAAACTACACCTCAGAAGAGGAGAGGAGGAAAGAATTCCATCATTCATCGCCCCAACCGTAGTCTGCAAAAAATAATAATAATAATTTGATCAAAATTCCACATGATCAACGTGATTAACGATCAATTATCGATTTTCCAATAATTGGTGAACATCCCTATTATATCCCAGTGGAGCTGCTCAGTGGCCAACAGATCAGACTGTGGTTGTACTGGTCAGCTTCCAGGTGTGAATGTGAACAGGGCAGTCTTGAAAAAAAAAAAGTCCTGTATAAATAAAGGTTAAAAAAAATCTATCAATAAGCAGTAATTAGGAGGTTACCGGGGGAAACTATGGCCTAGCTGTAGAATACGATCATGCAGAATAAAGCATTAATATGTGCATTATAGTGACTAATAAATAGCCAATATGCTGCTAATGTAATTCAACTAGTTACAGTGAATATGTGTACCTTAATCAGGGCTTAAAAAACACTGATTCTGATTCTGATTCTGATTCTGAAATTCGGCGCGGGATTGCGGGATTCCCGCACATTTTCCAAAATTCCCGCATATTTTCCTGCAATGGTTTGCGCAGACCGATCTATGCAAGCGAAATGGCTGTCTGACTGACCCACTGAGCACAGACTGTAGAAAGAGATGCAGGATAGCCAAGCGAATGTGATTGGATGAACGTTTGACATTAGGCCAATCAGAGGCAGAGAGGGGCGGGTCATGCCTTCGCCTAGCCTTCACCATCATGGGGGAAAAATATCACGTCACTCACTCCTCTCTCGACATCAACGCACCTCTGCTGATTTCTCAGTGGATACAGACAGCTGCTTGCAAACATGATACATGTAGATCGCTGGCTAAAAAGGAAAACTAGTCCTCAGAAGGGGGACCCGCTCAGAAAAAACACACAGGACAAGTCGAACAACAAGGCACTTCTAGCTGAAACGTCAACACCGAGTAGTCAGTGTCAGCGATGTTTAGCGTTACGTTATTGACGATGAAGAATCTGATATCGATAATGACGTTAAATAATAGCGTTAATCCTCCTTATGACGAGTGCCAGTGATGTCAACGATGTTGTCGCCGCTCAAATGGCGTTTCTCATTGAAGCAGCCGTGAAAATCAGGTGGAAGCATTTTCATTAAAAAGTGAAACGACACACAGATGGTTTATAGTCACTTCAATAGAACTCTCCCCAATGCAAAATTAGCAGTTAGTTGCCAGTAATGACAGTAAGAAAGGCAGATGTAGTGAGATGGATGATTTAATATTCCATAGCTCTGACCTAACCAAATCAAACTGACATCACTATTGTGAACACAAAACAAAGAACACTTCTGATATAATATGATATTAGTGTTTTAGTAGAGTGTATCACTCAATACAAAAAATAAAGGCTTTCATAGAACCAAAAGCCTATGGCTTAGTCTGCAGAAGAAACACGACAAAAGCCATAGTAATTTAGACTCAGGTGTGCATAAACGACTTCCTTTTTTAAATACAAAAATGTGAAATTACAGTATTATCGTTTATTGGACAGGAGAAGCAGGTATTTGTCGTTATAGTATCGCCTGAAAAAATCCCCCCAAAGTCTATAGATCCCCCCAAAATCGATAAATCCCCCCATCTGAAGAACATAAGGGGGGAATTCCCCCCTAGTTTGCAAAGTGAATTTTAAACCCTGCTTAATATAAAGTGTTACCAATAAAACACACACACACACACACACACACACACACACACACACACGCACGCACACACACAATAACTATAGAAAATGAGCTGCTGTGACAAGGACTTAGCTACACTGTTGATGATTTGTGCTAACGATGTAGTGACCGAAGCTGCTCTTCCCTCCTGTCAGCTGTCACAGAGGGAGGAGGCGTGTCTGTAGGCTGTCTATCATCTATGAGCATCTGAGCCCACCCTACAACAATCCACCCTACAACAATCCACCCTACAACAATCCACCCTACAACAATCCACCCTACAACAATCCACCCTACAACAATCCACCCTACAACAATCCAGTAGAAACAAAGATGATGGGATTTCAAGCAAGACGGCCCATCTTCATTGTCCATGCATGTCACTTCCTATATTTGTATCAAGTGGGGTTTGCCCAAGGGTTACCACGGCCACGCACACTTAGGAGACTTCAGGTCTGAGTGTATTGGAGTCAATGGGAGAAGTTAATGTGATCTCAGATTATGACAGATTCTATCACCCCCATATTCATTAAAGTAAATATTCTGACCATTTTCAGAAGCCACATATCTTCTGAACATTCTGACACTAAAATGGCATTTTTCAGACAGACAGATCAGGAGAAAATTAAAATAGTTCAAGACATGTCTGTCTCAGCAACACACTTTCGCAAGATTCGGCAACAGGATCATGTTAGCAGGGAGGGATTAGCTAAACTACATGTGAAGTTCGTTGATATAGTAGCTAAACCTGTGGCTAGAAAAATATCTATTTTCATGGAATATCTTAGTTTCAACTGTATTGAGCTAACAAGGGGCAGCTTTGTGTTTATATGTGTGGTTTGTGTGGAGTTTGGGAACTCACAATCTCTAGTTCAAGTTAGCTTGCTAGGTCAGCACTAACCCCGCATCACCAGGCTCAGTCCTCTCACAACACTTCAGGGGAGAGGTGACCATGTGACCATTTAGGAGACTTGCTGTTACCATTTGTTAGAATAGAGAGCCCCAGGAACGGGTCCGGAAATCATCGATGCTAACACACTCCTGGTTCTTAACTGTTTTCGCCTATGGGACTTTTGAATGGGTTTTTGGCGCGATGCTTCTAATAAGGTCTCTGGGCAACGCAAGATTAATCAAATGCGAACCAGTGTTTAGTAATATCATCTTCACACATGAGGACCACTTTTATGAGTGGTCGGTGTCGGTGCTGGGATAACGTGGGGCGTTATGAATTAAGAAGAACATTCAATTTCAAAAGGCCCAGAAATAGAACAACCTTGAGAGGATTCAGTATATCAATTTGTGGTGTAAAACTATGGAACGGCTTGAATGTGGAGCTAAAGCAATGTACAAGTATAAACCTGTTCAAAAAAAGGTATAAACAAATGATTTTCCAGCAGTACAATGATGATGAAGTGTGCTGATACTGTATGTTGGCTTTGTCTTGCTGTGGCGGCACTGCTGACTTGGATGGCTGAGTCCACTTTGCGGGGCTGGCCATCTGGGACGGTGGTGTTGCTGCAGTGGTATGATGCCACTCCCATGATAAATGGTGGGGATGATGTGGTTGCGTGTTCGCGCGAAAAGTGCATGTGAACTCATGTAAGTGAATGTTCATGTATTTATCTAGGATTATAAAGGTATGCTGTCTGAGTATGTTTTATATATATTTATACTATAGTAACTATATGACTTCCAAGTAATATAAATCATATAATTCATAGTAATATATATGATGATATATAGCTTCCAAGTTATAACTATATAACAGTTTACAATTTTGTTTCAAGTAATTGCATTTTAAGTTAAGTAACAGGTTGCAGTTTCTATGATTATGTTATGATTTAATGAAAGGGGTGGGATTAAAAAAGTTTATACTTCTTCCCACTCCCTTTCAAATATGCTAAGAAGTGAAAAAGAGAAGAAAAAAAAAGAAAAAGAAAAAAGTGAGACCTCTGTTTGTTTGTTTTTTATTCTGTAAATTGTAAATGTTTTTCTTCTTGCATATTTGAAATAAAATGGAATCAAATCAAATCAAATCAAACGTAATCATGCATTATGGGTAGTCGGCTACTGTGGCTAATGCTAGCGGCTAATGTTAGTTACATGGCAGTAAAACGCCACTGAATGACCAAATTGATTTAACGTTTAACCATTTCGAGTAACACTGTTTCCATACGGACCCCCAGCGTTGGTTAGTTGTTTATAACGTGACTATATTTATAACGTTTATAACGTGCTCCGGTTTCCGGTTTATAATTCGGGTCTGAATACAGCCAAAGACTATAACAAACGGAAGTGCTGAGGGGTTGTAGCTATTGCGCAACACACAGGTGAAAACCGTCTCTAGACATTCAGCTGATAAACAGACCACAGCAGGGGACATAGTGACTGCAAAGAGGTCTTGCCTCAGCCCAGAGAATGTAGTCATTCTAACATTTTTTTTTAATAATTTCTAATTTGGCTGCTTGAAATCCTTGAACATTTTTGTTGTGTTATAAGCTCAGGTCGACTGGTTGTCTGTGTATGGAGGTCAGGAGCAATCTACCGGCTGAAACACGGTGTCAAGAGTTTAGGAACTGGATTATAATTCCTGAGGACAAGTGACTTGTGGATGTGTTGTCAGCACCTGCAGCGTGGTGAAAACTAAATCCTTCATGTCTGAGCGAGAGGCTGCACCCCCGCTGTCATGGAGTCAGAGCCCGTGTCGATAAAAGCTGCTGGACCAGCGTTTGAGGCGTGCCATGGAGCTGTGCTATGGAGAGATTGTTGCTTTTCTCTGCTTCCTGGTTTTGTTTGCTTTAGGAGCTGTACCCTATACTACGAAGCTATCTTAACACATTCACTGCCAGCCATTTTTTTTTACTGTAGGTAGGTTCTGCCAGAGGGTTTTTTTGAGGATTCTGGCTCATCTTTCAAGACCCGAGGATTCTTTTCTGCTAAGATTTTGTGAACACACAATATCTCAAAAGAACTAATAGAATGTGTGCTTTCTCTGTCTAAAAGAGTTAGTTTGTAGAGTTAGTAGTTATGTAAGCATTAGCAGTTGAATACAGCATGGTTTCAGCGTCTGGAAATTTATTCTGAGATAAACGGCTTTTTGTGAAATTCGATAGAACAGTCACTTTAACCATTCATTTTTGGCATCAGTAAGACGTCAGACATCTAAACAATAGTTTTGAAGAGTAATTTCCTCCATAACAGCAGGAAACCCCCCTCTGCTTCCAACTCCTCCCTCCGTGGGCGTTCTCCGCCGCAGCGTTTGTCACAAGCGAGTGTTCTGCTGCTGCTGCTGCGAGTTTGAGCAGCCTCCCTCCCTGGCAGCGAGTGTGGATAGGGCTCACTTGTTTCTTGGGTTTGAGAGCTTTGATGAAGCTTTGTGCGATTCTAGGCTTTATGCTGCGTGTTTCAAAGTGTTTTCCACCCAGTCTATTTTTGGAATCCCCCACCGCCAGCTCCCAGCGCGAAAGTGAAAGCGTTTTCGCCAATCCATTTTACAGTAGAGAATGGTTTCCTCGCGCGTTTTGGCTCTGCTTTTCCTAGTGTGGAGAGCACTGTCGCCACTTAGTGGGTCCGTGGAATGGGTTGTACACGTTCGCTGACTCCAATATTTTTATAGGAGACGTGGGGAGCGTTGATCCACGTCCCACCGTCAAAAAATAATAATTTTTTTTTAAGCCGAGATAACTCGTCTTTGGCAGTGAACCGTCGGATTCTGTAAGCCGAGATAACTCGTCAATGGCAGTGAACGTGTTAACAGACCCGCGATCTGTCACTTTGATCTGGTTTGACTGAACAGGATCAAAGCTATCTAGTTTAAGGATACTACGATGCTGGTTTTCTACTCGATAACTGAAGCTGGGATCTGCCTGTGCACGCGCACGTTTTTCGCTCGTGCACAGGCGCGCGTCCACGCGAAAGAGGTGCGCTAGCCAATCACATTATGAACAGCTGAGTTGATCCACGCCCACACCCATTTCCACACCCATTTCCTCGTTCAATGAAAGCGCACTGTGATCAGAGTTTTAGCGGATATTTAATGTATCCGCGATTTAATGTCAGAATGAAAATCCGCGTTGGATATAGTCTGCTGAAGGGCTGTCTAAAGCAGCAGCTTGTATTCACATCAGTCATTTGATTTACTTTGATCAGCGATTTCTGTCTCCTACAGCAGCAACAAATGTGAATGTGTAATCTCAGTCTATACATTTCCACAATCTGTAAGCCTATTTAGACCATAGATTTAGAAATGCATGCTCAATGAATAATGATCTCTATCACTCATGTGTGTGGTTGCACTGATCGAATAATTCATATATAAAATAGCCTAGTATAAAGCCTAATAGCCTAATATAAAAGAGAAAACTGCTGAACTGAATTGAGACGATGAGGGCATAGTTTTCATTGATAAAAACTAGCCTATTTTTGCTCATATATTGGCATACAGCCTACAGGACACAGTTCCAGCTGAAACATGCAAGAGTAGCCTGCATATTTAGTATTGGGGCTATCCAATATTTATCCCATATCTATATTATATGTATAGGCTTTTCTGGCATGTAGGAGAATATCACCCTCACTCCATTTGAGGCTCCGTTCATGATATGCGCCGCGGTGATTAGTGATCATATTTCTCCACGCATCGTTCAGCAGTTAAGACATAAGTGGTAAGTAGGCTTAATTTAATTATGTAGCCTACAGAGCCACGAATGTTTTTCTTGTTCTATTCTCGGTTGACTGCAATCTATTTTTCATATGGCGATCTTATATGAATGGTGAGTGACTCCAGAGAGCCGATTATATGGGTCTGTCATGGATTTTGATCTTATCCTCTGAAGCTAACCTGGGGCCTGTACTACGAATGTTGTATAAGAAGATCCAGGATCTGTCCCTTGATCTGGTTTGTCTAAACCAGATTTAGAAATGCATGCTCAATGAATAATGATCTCTATCACTCATGTGTGTGGTTGCACTGATCGAATAATTCATATATAAAATAGCCTAGTATAAAGCCTAATAGCCTAATATAAAAGAGAAAACTGCTGAACTGAATTGAGACGATGAGGGCATAGTTTTCATTGATAAAAACTAGCCTATTTTTGCTCATATATTGGCATACATGATCTGGTTTGTCTAAACCAGATCAGCTCGATTGTAGTTAACTTGTACTACGAACGTCGATTGGCACTCGTTAACTCCAACCAGGTTTTTCTAATCAAGCTCACAGCTCGTGCTCACGAAAATGCCCGTGCACTGGAGCTCGTGCCCGCAAAAGAGGCGTGGTTTTTAACAACTGCCAATCACAGTGCAATATGGACTGCTCCAACTCTGACAGCGCCAGACACGCCTATTTCCTCATTGAATGAAACCGCAAATACAAATCTGCGTTGGATATTATTACTGTTCCCAAATGACTGTCTAAAGTGACCACTTTTATCCACACCAGTAATTTCTTTGAAGAGCGGTTTCATAGGCTATCTACAGCTCTCTATCTACAGTCTTTTGTGGAAGCAATGTGTAATCTATCTCAGTCCAAAATCTGTATGTATAGACCATTTTGGCTCAATGAATAATAATGATCTCATGATGTGTTTAGTCGCACTGATTGAATAATTCCTATAGGCTAATCAATAAAAAAAGAATGATAATACAATTAAAAAATGCTTCTGAACTGAATCGACACGGTACGTGCGGGCATAGATTTCATTTATAAAAAATAGCCTATTTTGTGGCCAATCACATTATGAACAGCTGAGTTGACACGGCAGGCACACCCATTTCCTTGTTCAATGAAAGCGCAGTGATCCGAGTTTTAGCGGATATTTAATGTAGCCTGTCAGAATGAAAATCCGCGTTGGATATAGTCTGCTGAAAGACTGTCTAAAGCTGACGCTTGTATTCACATCAGTCATTTGATTTACTTTGATCAGCGATTTCTGTCTCCTGCAGCAGCTTTTTGCGAGTGTAAAAATGTAAATGTGTAATCTCAGTCTATAAATTTCCACAATCTGTAAGCCTATTTAGACCATAGATTTAGAAATGCATGCTCAATGAATAATGATCTCTATCACTCGTTATGTGTGTGGTTGCACTGATCGAATAATTCATAGCCTATATAAAATAATGATATCCTAATAGCCTATAAAAGAGAAAACTGCTGAACTGAATTGAGACGATGCGGGCATAGTTTTCATTGATAAAAACTAGCCTATTTTGTGGTCACATGGCTATTGTAATGTCAGCAGAGTCGCATATCTCCATATTTCATATAATGATGCTGGAAATATGAAGTTCAATCACATCATACAGGCCAAAAGCAACACAGTTGCAGCTGCAAAATGCAGGAGTAGCCTAGATATGAATAATCTTAATATGGGATCGCCTGTGTGCAGGTGATCCCATATTAAATTGCTTAGATGTAGTAGGCTGTATGCCCATTTCAATTCCAACCCAGCGTCAGTCTCAGCTCCGTTGCGCACACGGCACCGTGCGCTTTGGAGACGTTTATGTAACCTTTTTATGCCGGTTTAGTGATATTTCTCCACTCACTATTCAGCTGCAATCGATCAGCGGGGTCAAACAACGTATCTAGGCTACTTGAGAGCACAAAAATGAATATATAAAAACATATTCCAAAGTGGTAAGTAGGGCTTAATTAAAATGTAGCCTGCAACAAGTGGAAGGCTTTAGTCCTTGGTTAATTCAACATTACAATTCATGCTCCTTCCTCGTCCAGAAAGGGGTTGGCCATTTTTCCAAACTGCTGATTCGATTGGTTCGTGGGCGGTGTATTTAAGGTCTAATCTTATCCTTGCAACTTAACCTGCTGCGGACCAGGTTAAGTGTGAAGCATAAGTTGCTATGGAAATATATGTCGTAAGAAGTTAACTTGCTTTGTAGTACGGCTAAACCAGGGTTAAACCTGAAGTTACCTCGCTAAACCACTAATCTTGCTTTGTAGTACAGGCCTCTGGTCGGAACCAGGTTAGCTTTGCAGCGTGAGTTGCCATGGTGATTAGAAGTTAACTTGCTTTGTAGTACGGCTAAACCAGGTTCAAACTCAAACTTACTCGGATAAGGCATTAATCTAGCTACGTAGTACAGGCTACTGATGTTCGACTGGCTGTTGCTGTGCCAATTAATTTTGAATATAATGTTTTAATCCATTGACTGTTTTAATCTATATTATGTAGCCTAAAACCTTGAGTTGCATTCTGTGGATGAATGGTGCTATTCATAGCTTTCAAGGGGCGTTACGTGCTGCCGGGAACGCCCACCTGACGGTAAAAAAAAAAACTTGTTCATTCCGCTGCCACCCGAGTCGACTAGTTTATCACGCTGTGTTTGTTCAGTCGTTTGTACACACGTCTTTGCGGCCAACATTTCATCAAAGGTAAGCTCAAGTAACGTTACAATAATGATTAAAATACCCCGTTAACGTTACTTGAGCTTAACTTTGATGAAATGTTGGCCGCAAAAACGTGTGTACTTTGATGGTAGAAAAAAAGCCATTTGCCCTCCCCAGCGACTGAACCACGTCAAGTCGCACAAATCCACAACCTCCTCCTGTCTGAGTTTTCTTTCTCCGACGGGATTCTGTAAAAGCACAAGCCAGGCGTGTCTCCTCGTCGGTTAGTGCAACCGATAGCACAACAGGTATCCGGCATTTTGGCTGAACAAACACAGCGTGAGAAACTAGTCGAGGCGGCGTTTTTTTTTTGACCGCCAGGTGGGCGTTCCCGGCAGCACGTAACGCCCCTTGAAAGCTATGAATAGAAATAAATCAATAATTATGATCTAAAACTAGGCATCAGGCTAAGTGTACTCCAAATATAGCCTATTAGAAGTTGTGATTTTATTATTATAAAAAATAGCGCTAAAACCAAAAAGTCATCAGGAAACAGTAAAATAGACACAGAACTAAATATCTCTGAATTGAGATTAATAATAATAATAATAATACCGGCTCACCTCAGTCTCTCATTAAAAACACACGCACGCACGCACGCACACGCACACGCACACACACACACACACACACACAGCACCGGAAACAGACATGACATCATCCCAAACCCACGCGGGTGCGCGGGGGCCCACGCGCGCAGAGAGGCGGTAGCACGAGCACGCGCAGAGGAACTGACTGGGCTTTCATTTTCTCATTTACATTGTTGTTTAACAATGTTGTTTAAGATATAAAATGAAACGAAATTAAATGAAAATAAACATAGGCCTAGATAAATAAATAAATGAATGTATTAGATAGATAGATAGATAGATAGATAGATAGATAGATAGATAGATAGATAGATAGATAGATAGATAGATAGATAGAGTTAAATCCAGATCCATCACTTAATAAATTGATGTAGCCTAGTCCTAATTAGTGATGCCGCTCGTGCAGTTCCATCAGATGAAGCGCGCTCCCGGCCTGTAGAGGAGAGAACAACACCGCGCGTTCCCGCGAGCAGCTGATGGGCGTAATGACAGACGGGCACGAGCTGAGCCTGAGTCTGATGATGATGCTCAAAATATGATCACATAAACAACAACAACACAATGCGATGAGCGCGTCCTTTCTGTCTGTCTGAACTGGTCCTGATGAGAGCAGCAGAGAAGCTGGAGGAAGGAGGTACTCACCATAGGCGGGTCTCAGCTCGGTGATGTCCGCCATTTTGTGCCGGAGAGAGAGAGAGTGTGTGTGAGAGAGAGAGAGAGTGAGAGACAGAGAGAGAGAGAGAGAGAGAGAAAAAAAAAGATGAAAGAGGGGAGCGACACTTCCTTCACATCCAGACAGAGATCAGATCAGATCAGCCGAGATTACGAGCTCCTTCAGAGAGTCAGCTCATGTGTCCGTTCCGTCGCCTGGGTCCGTCGGTGTGTGTCGGTGTCCAGCTCGTGAGCTCGGTGCAGTGATGTGATGTAATGTAATGATGCTCGTGCTCGGGAGGGATGCAGGGAGGCTGCGCGGAGGAGCGAGCGATGAGACTGGTCCAAGAAAGATCGTCTATTGATAAGATGATCACTCCACACAGTCACATAAAAAAAACCAAGAAAAAAAAACTTCTGAGCTGCGCAAGTGGGGAGGTAACCCTCACGCTTGATCTGCAGTTTAACCTCAGGCTGAGACAGAGTGGTTGATCACGTTCGGTCTGGGGACCACCAGGGGTCCTTGAGGTAGCTATAAACTTGCGAGGCAGCTGGATTCGTGCAAGGCCATGAGATCACGATCACTGTTTAATGTTAAGTTAACGATTATTTCATTTAGCCTACAAGAAGTTTAAAGGTGCCATATTATGCATTTCTTAATTTTGTATCATATAGGCCTACATGTTACAATCTTGGATGGTCATATTAAACGTGGGCTAAGCTTCAAATAAATAGGTGAAAGTGTTTGAGTGTTACCCCCATGAACCCCCTGAAAACTCGTAGACGAGATGGTACGGGATTTGTGCGAGAGCCACT
Organism: Poromitra crassiceps; assembly: GCF_964638095.1. Taxonomy (NCBI): domain Eukaryota; kingdom Metazoa; phylum Chordata; class Actinopteri; order Beryciformes; family Melamphaidae; genus Poromitra; species Poromitra crassiceps. The sequence continues at coordinate 60,853,260 of NC_139623.1, forward strand.
GGTCTAGGTGACGTCCGCTAGGAGACTTCCGGGGGAGACTGAGCATGCGCGGGCAGTCTCCGGTTACCGCCTAGGGAGAAGCAGCTAGCTATGAGCGTGACAACCGCCGAGAGTTGGAAATAAGAATAACTGTGAATAAAGAACCCTGTACCAGCAAGAAGCCTCTGCCTCTTCAATACCAGGAATGCTACAATTGGTGTCAGAAGTTAAGCGGTGAATATTGCCTCCGTAGTCGGCGAGATGGTGAACAAGTTCCTGAAGAAAGAGCGGAGAAGAATCAAGCGGGAAGCGGGAAGGGAAAGAGCCGGGGCAGACAGCCAGGCGTCCGAAGAAGAGGAAGACTGGGTAGACGCAGCCGCTACGACAGAGATCCAAGCGGAGCAGACAGTAAGAAGCCGGGTGCTGGTGGGGATGAAGCCCGAGCTAGACAGCGCTGCCACCGTAGCCACGGAAGCTATCCCACGGCCCAGCGAAGCTAGCCCACGGGTCAGTGAAGCGGGAGAAGGAGCGGAAGGCCGGGGGCTGGTGAGAGTGAAGACCGAGCCTGACGACGTTGTCGCCGTAGCCATGGAGGCTATGCCGCGGCCCAGCGAGGCTAGCCTGCGGGCCAGTGACAGGGAAGTGGCACGGGTCGAGGCGACATGGGACGGCGCCCGCCGGAGCAAGAAGGAAGTGACGCCGCCGAAATACAACGGTAAAGGCGAGTGGGAGCCATATTGCACAATGTTTAACGTAGCAGCAGACATGAATGGCTGGTCGAGAGAGGAGAGAGCCAGCCACCTAGTGATGTCCCTCGAAGGCGAAGCTATAACGTGTGTGGCAGCGACTGCCTCTCATCCTCATGGCCTACAGATCTGCCACCCAAGAATCCACCTCCTGCACACCCGCCGTGCTCATGTTAGGCCGAGAACTGCGGATGCCAGCAGAAATGGCGTTCGGCAAACCACCAGACTGTACATGGCATGAGATATTGTGGGGAATGAAGGATGGGGGAGAAGCTAGAAAATGAAAAAAAAACAAAAGAAGTTGCTAAAGGAGAGAAAAGATGTTTGGGTGTGTTTTGGTACAGGGGGATGTGTGGGTGTGGTGTCAACGTGGGCGTTGACTTATTGTTGGGCGGGGAGTATGTAGCGAATCAGTGTTACACATACAGTGGTGAGCAATGGAAGTGTCTCGACTACAGATAGGAACTTATGTGTGGGAGTGTGACCAGTGGCCAACAGATGTTACAACCACGAACTATATGTATACAGGTGGGGAGCCAACCAGAACCATGAGACAGGACACCAGGAGCTGGATACACAATAATCTTTATTACAAAATAGAGAATGTTAGAAACCCCAGCCCACAGTCCAGGTGTAGTAGGTCCCACAGTGTCCTCTGTCCGCTCCGTTCGTGTCCCGAACACCTCCAAGGAAGCTACGGGGGAATAATGAGACAAGTCACTTGACTGGGCAGAGGCCCAGGCTCCCGAGGGAGATGGCAAAACCAGCTAGTGGTCAGAGTTTGTCCAGAACAATGGCCAAAAAAAGGAAGGAAACAGCACTGCAAAATATCACCGCAAATTCACACGTGATTTAAGAACCTCTTGGGTATTTAGCTTTATGCTATGGAAAGTTGAAGGGGGCAATGCTCCACACTCCACAGTAATTGCACTCGTGATTATAACTTCTTCACTTATCAAAAGCACGCTTTACACCGCACGTCAAAAAGGGACAGCTATAGCTGACATAGCAGGCCGTTCAAGTGGCTAGGTGGTATGTGGGCTTTGTTTGGATGGGGCGAGGTACAATAAAATGGCGCTCAAAGTAGGCTACAGTGTCAAAGTACAAATCTAAAAACAATGTTCATCTAGTCAGGCCGGGTACATCAGTAAAAAGGGGTAGGAAAGGCAGGAGGACAACAGGAAGGATGACAATTTGCAGGAGACATAAGAGGGGTACTTAGCTGTAAGAGGGGTGCGTCGTGACTACACCCCTCTACATTCCAACGATGCTTCCCCTCCGAAAAAGCTGTGTCGTGCAGTTCCTCTGGCCGTCAGACTGCTGTATGGTGGGTCTGGATACCGTGCGCCATCGGGAGTTTCACTACTCGTATCGTAGCTCTGCCCTCTTCCAAACGTCCCGTCAACCTTCTGGTTCGGCTGCTCTTGCCCGGGACTGCGTTTGCTCCTGCGTCAGGTTTCCTTCACCGTCAGGTCTGCTTCACCACACCTTGGCCAGCACCCTCCCCACTTCGACATCGAAGATCCCCCTGGTTCTCCACCACGTCTGCCTTCTCTCTCCCCTCTCACCTCCACGGCTGCCTTTAAAAGGGCGAGAAGAACGCCAGCCCACTGCAAAAACCCCAGTCTCCTAATCAGCTGCAGCTGTGTTCAATTAGGATTTTCCCACACCATTCAACCATTCACTCACTCGTCTCAACCCCTAAAGTTAATTTACAGGGACAAAGCATTTAAAAACTGGCCTGTGACAGGAGTGTTACTGGGGGGAACACTATGCTTGTGGGAGACTTCCGGGGGAGACTGAGCATGCGCGGGCAGTCTCCGGTTACCGCCTAGGGAGAAGCAGCTAGCTATGAGCGTGACAACCGCCGAGAGTTGGAAATAAGAATAACTGTGAATAAAGAACCCTGTACCAGCAAGAAGCCTCTGCCTCTTCAATACCAGGAACGCTACAATATGATGCCAAGCCCCGCGCGCGCCCTAGCCCCCACCCGTCCACCCCTCCCTTCCCTGTTCTGACATAGCTCCAGTAGGCTACACTGCCGACATTAACGCTAGTTTCCACTTGTATTGGCGTATCTGACTTTCACTTTATTTGTGTTTATCTGAGTATCTAGTAGTTCCTGATAGAAGTCCTGGTTAAAAGCTGGAAGCAGTGTCCACTGTCCAGTCGTTTAAAGTCAGTGAGTTTCCTTGTTGCCTTGCCAACCTAACCCCTCTCTCCAACCTCTCCAAGTTAATTTTGTGGTTCTCAGAGATGGAGCAGAGTGACATGTCTGTCCTGTATCCTCCTCTCTGAACTGGTCGTCACCACAATGAGTAATAGATGATAAAGGAATGATGTGTTCTGCATGTTTAATCATGGACGGATTAAGAGCTCATATGGTGCCCCGCACCCTGGGCAACACTGACTCAGAGGTGCCCCTGGGCAACACTGACTCAGAGGTGCCCCTGGGCAACACTGACTCAGAGGTGCCCCTGGGCAACACTGACTCAGAGGTGCCCCTGGGCAACACTGACAGAGGTGCCCCTGGGCAACACTGACTCAGAGGTGCCCCTGGGCAACACTGACAGAGGTGCCCCTGGGCAACACTGACAGAGGTGCCCCTGGGCAACACTGACTCAGAGGTGCCCCTGGGCAACACTGACTCAGAGGTGCCCCTGGGCAACAATGACAGAGGTGCCTGAACCCACCAAAGAAAAGGTTGTACATTTAAAGTAAAATGGATCAATCTGTGCAGTTTGAGATCAAAATGAAGAGGCTAGATCTATGAAGAACTACACACATCACATTAATATCCTCTTTACTGTTCTGTGGCTTTATAATGATGGAAAAATAATTCCCTATTCTGCATAATGTATGGTAGAATACTGCTTGCTTAAATACAATGACTCATCTATACCAAAATCACTTCCAGGGGAGAACTCAAGTACAAAGTAACATGCTTTGTAGGGCTGTTGAAACAAATTTCAGTATTCGAATATTATTCGATTTGCATAAATATTAATAAACCTCGAATATATATATATTTTTTTACAAATATATATAGGCTATACAGTTGCAATCAGAAATATTCAACCCCCCAAAGATTTTAAGGATTTATCAATTAAAGTTTTTTCAAAGAGCAAGATTCTGCTTTGGATTACTTCTTTATGAGTTGAGTGATACATAATAGTGATACATAATTAAGCCTTTGGGAACTCTATAATGATCCTTCATTTGCTTCAACTGTGATGCATATATAAACCCCACCATGAAGGTATTCAAGGTGAGTTGCAATCATGGGAAAGACAAAGGAGCTTCCACAAAAGCTGAGAGAGGAGATGATTTAATCACACCTGAAGGGCCTTGGGTAGAAGAAGATTTCCAAAAAATTAACATTCCAAGAGACACCATCCATTGGGAGCATTATAAGGAAGTTTAAAATGTATGGAACAGCTGCAAACCTGCCTGGTTGTGGAAGAAAGCCCAGGGGCCCTTAGCAACTTAGTCAGGACAACTAAGAAAAAACCCTGTGTGACTGCAAGACACCTACAGGATGACCTGATGAAGGCTGGTACAAGTGCTTCAGTGGCTACTATAAGATGTGGTCAAGAGTGGAGTGCATCTTGGAGTCCGGCCATGAAGTCCTTACAGTGATAAATACAATAAGAGGCACTTGCTATGGGCACTTACACAAACTACAGGTTAAAACTATACTATACTATTATGACATAAACGTGTTTTCATATCAAAAAGGCATTCATTAATAGTAGTCATTGGAGTGCACGTCACACTGTGACTATCTGATCACACAACCAAATAAATTGTCAATCAAATCTTTTATTCAACTAAAACACAAAAGAGACCTACATGTGGTGTTTTCAAAGCAATATAAGATCAATATTTCTTGTTTTGCAAGGGACAGTTTAGACTTTACTTTGGTGGAACGTGGAGACGTCACCTTGTGGCCGGCCGCCGCCATTACCTTCTGGTAGAGGATGGACCGGAATGAGCTGGTAGCTGGTATTAGTCTGGCAACGTCATGGTCTAGAGACAATGTTTGCTGGGATAACATTAAAAGTATTCAGACTTTTCTAGTAGAACAATATTACTGAACCATACTGAAGTAGAACCATATAGTAGTAGGCCAATGGTTCATCTGAACAAAACATTAACAATAAGAGCACAGTTTATGTAATTTATAAATGTTCTTTGTAATATAGCAGCAGTGTAGTAGTAGAAGTAGTAGTAGTAGAAGACTAAATATCGCCAAACGAAGACTAAACTCAAAGACGGGATGCAAAGATTTGAGTCTTCAATTGTGCCAAAACATTGGAGAGCTTGTGTGCAAAGATGCAGCCCCACTGTTGCATTACTATAAGCCTCTTATCATTAGTATGGGTAAGTATTTGGCGATTTGGTATTGTTATGATAGACGAACTTGATATGAACTTTGCTCATCTGGATGCAACGATGCAAGGCCGACGGAGGAAAAAGGAATCTCAGTAAAGTATAATAAGATACTAGTCAAAGGTTTTCTATAAGTTCTCTATATGCATGTTAACAATTCACATAAGTACCTATATGAGCACATAAAGCACATTGTAACATGAGCATTAAGTTTTCCTATATATATGCTGTGCACACTGAAGTCAATGTTTTAAACCATATGTCACGTGAAGCATGGATTGAAGTATATCATTGAAATGCATTGTGTTAACCAGTGAAGGGTTTTCAGTAGCATGATGAGACATGGAAAGTTGAAAATCAAAATATACTGACTGAAAGATGTGACCATGGGCTTTTTAAAAATAGTGAAATGTAACCTCAATGATAATAGTGGATTTTCTTATATGCTTAAGTACTCTATATTACATGCGCAATGTTTGAAAATGACAAATGTAATGATGCATATTGTGTGTTGAAGTAAGCCTATGTCATATAACAAGTGTTTCCAAATGAGAGCTGGGAGGAGAGTATGGCAGAGCGTACACAGATACTGTAGGAGGTGGCTAGACTGAGAGGCAGGATTGTCACGAGCAGTGGGATCAAATGGCATCCAATTAGGATTGAGGTCATTGAGTTCAGGACGACTCAGCAAAACATGAAAAGCACGCCCCCCTAAGAAACACAAATATAAGGGAGAAGATTTCAGAGTAGATTGTCTCGGCTCCACCAGGGAGAAGAGATGCAGGGAGATTGACAGGCTCCTATTAGATAGAGACCTTCAGGGGAGATAGGCTATAAGATTAGTACCCTTCGGGGAAAAACCCTCACGGGAATAGTAGAGTCAAGTTAGTGTGCAGCAGACCAGGCTGATAGGCTATAAGTTTATACCCTCACGGGAACCCAATGTGGAGTGAATCGTGAAATATAGCTTATAGGGTTGAGTTGCTGACCACCAGACAGGCTCCTATCAGATAGAGACCTTCAGGGGTTGATAGGCTATAAGATTAGTACCCTTCGGGGAAAAACCCTCACGGGAATAGTAGAGTCAAGTTAGTGTGCAGCAGACCAGGCTGATAGGCTATAAGTTTATACCCTCACGGGAACCCAATGTGGAGTGAATCGTGAAATATAGCTTATAGGGTTGAGTTGCTGACCACCAGACAGGCTCCTATCAGATAGAGACCTTCAGGGGTTGATAGGCTATAAGATTAGTACCCTTCGGGGAAAAACCCTCACGGGAATAGTAGAGTCAAGTTAGTGTGCAGCAGACCAGGCTGATAGGCTATAAGTTTATACCCTCACGGGAACCCAATGTGGAGTGAATCGTGAAATATAGCTTATAGGGTTGAGTTGCTAACCACCAGACAGGCTCCTATTAGATAGAGACCTTCAGGGGAGATAGGCTATAAGATTAGTACCCTTCGGGGAAAAACCCTCACGGGAATAGTAGAGTCAAGTTAGTGTGCAGCAGCCCAGGCTGATAGGCTATAAGTTTATACCCTCACGGGAACCCAATGTGGAGTGAATCGTGAAATATAGCTTATAGGGTTGAGTTGCTGACCACCAGACAGGCTCCTATTAGATAGAGACCTTCAGGGGAGATAGGCTATAAGATTAGTACCCTTCGGGGAAAAACCCTCATGGGAATAGTAGAGTCAAGTTAGTGTGCAGCAGACCAGGCTGATAGGCTATAAGTTTATACTCTCACGGGAACCCAATGTGGAGTGAATCGTGAAATATAGCTTATAGGGTTGAGTTGCTGACTACCAGACAGGCTCCTATTAGATAGAGACCTTCAGGAGAGATACAAACAAAGAAAAAGAATGAAATGCCATTTAAGCCAAGGGTGATGATTGACAAGAGAGTGATTTGAACAACATTGACATATATATATATTGGGCAACATGTACTGGAAAAATGATTTAAATGCTTTGTAAAACTTACTAGAATCTTATATAAAAACCGTAAACACACCCTGGACTTTTATTTTTTTATTTTTGTTTTTACTTTGATTTCACACCTCTCTGAACATCTGTGAGGAGACCTTCGACTTCTCCAAGGTAAGAGGTACCCTTGTGTGATAGCTTTGCAGCCCCCTCTATTGGTAAAAGGAAGGCCGGACTAGTCCGGGGGCTTCAGCCCCCCTCCACAGAATATTAGGTAATTCTACTATTTAGGTCAAGGTTCCTTCCACATGTAAAAGGAAGAGGCGTCTAGCGCCACTTATCTCAGTAGACTGCCTACCCGGAGTCCGGGAAGGGTGGGGAAGATAACCATATGATAGGGCTTAGAGGTTACTAAAGGAAGACATAGCAGTTATTCATCAGGAAACTAAATATGCCTTGTCCCTAAGTGAAAGTAAGACAATTGGTTTACATCTTTTTGGAAGAGATCCGCTGGTCTCACGATCTCTCACCCCCGTGGTTTGAAAAGTGTTCCTATTAAAGCCGTAGTAGTCCGAGGAAGGAAAACTAAGGTCGGAGGTAACACGCAAACCATCACAGTATATTGCTAGCACTGACGATTTTACGTTGATGCACTGGATGCACGTGCACCCCCTTGTGGCCAGATGGGGAAAAAATTTAATTTCTACATGTAAACGATTGAAAGAAAATATAATCCAATATATATATTGTAGCGATCCGGGGTTTTGGTGTGCAATGGGAGTGTCTCAGTTGCAGCTAGGAACTGATGTGTGGGAGTGTTCCTGGGGGGGGGGAACACGATGCATGGGGAACTTCCTGTCTGACAGCGGATGCCTGGAGTCAGTCTCCATGAACAGGATGACAAGGAAGCAGCTAGCTAGCTAAGGGCGTAGCAACCGCCAAGAGTTGTAAAGATAATAACTGTGAATAAAGAACCCTGTACCAACAAGAAGCCTCTTGATTCCACAAATACAAGGAACGCTACATTGGTGTCGGAAGTTAAGCGGGAATATTGCCTCCGTGTCAGCAAAGATGGTAAAGAAGTTTCGGAGGAAGGAGCGGAGAGGAATCAAACGAGAGGCGGGAAGGGAGAAAGCCCGGGCGGACAGCCAGGCGGCCGGAGAGGAGCACGGCCAGGCAGACATAGCTGCTCCTGCAGAGACCCAAGCAGAGCAGGCAGTGGAAAGCCGGGTGTTGGTGAGGGTGAAGCTCGAGCCAGACGACAGAGCCGCCGTAGCCACAGAAGCTATCCCGCAGCCCAGTGAAGCTATCCCGCGGCCCAGTGACGGGGCTATGGCGCGGACCGAGGCGGCGCGGGACGGCACCCGCCGAAGCAAGAAGGAAGTGAATGCCCCGAAATACAACGGTAAAGGCGAGTGGGAGTCATACTGCAAAATGTTTAACGTGGCGGCAGACATGAATGGCTGGTCGAGGGAGGAGAGAGCCAACCATCTTGTGATGTCCCTCGAGGGCGATGCTATAACGTGCGTGGCAGCAATGGCCGATACAAAGGACTTGGATGTGGTGGTAGCGGCCCTATGGAGGCGCTTCGGCCGATGCGAAAGAGAAAGGTATCGTGGTTGCGGAACTGTGTAACAGGCTTAGACGGCCGGGGGAGTCGCTGCGGGCACTGGCAACAGACATTGAGATCCTCAGCCGGCGCGCATACAGCCAGCTGCCGCCAGAGTCGCTGGATGAGTTGGCCAGAAACTACTTTATCCAGGCAATCGTACCGCGGAGTCTAAGCAATCAGATAATGCTGAGACGACCAAAGACACTAGAGGAAGTGCTGGAGTTGGCGCTGGAAAGAGACAGTGGAGGGTTGGGGCGTGAACAGCGGCACGATGGAGGCCGCCCCCGTGGTGAGAATGGCAGCGGAGAGCCCGCTACAGGAAGAGCCAGCGTGGAAGAGTGCGTTGGCGGAGCAAGGCAACACGGTGAGAGAACTGTCTGAGTCGGTGCGGCAGTTAAAAGAACAACTGCTCCGAAGCGCGACCCTGCAGCCCACCCCCGCTCTGCAGCCCACTCCACGAAACAATAACCGGCCCAGAGGGTTCGGGAGCATGATCTGTTGGGGCTGCGGGCGCCCCGGACATCGGGAAGCAGAGTGCCGCCGGAGAACGTGGAACCAGGGAAACGGCACGGGGCCCGTCTAGAAGGGGTGAGACGGGACTCCGATGTCATATCCCCCATGGCCACGTCACTGTGGGAGGGAGCCCATCGACATCGACGGGAAGGTGGGGCTCCGCCTTCCCCCGAAGCAGACGACATCGCCGGCGCTGTCAGCATGCAGAACGGGCCGCGCACGATGAATGGCTGCCGTGCTCCGGTCTTCCTGCAGGGGAGGTCCTGTGTCGCCCTGGTGGACACGGGGTGTACGGCAACGCTGGTGAACTCCAACATGATGCCAGAGGGAGCGCTTCTAGAGCAGCCAGCGGCACAGCAGCTGAGGACAGTATCCGGTGAGTTGATGCCGATGAGGGGAAAGGGGTCAGTGATGATAACTGTGGGGGGACGGACAGTGAACTTTCCAGTCTGGGTAGTGGAGATGGCGGGGCCCTGTATCTTGGGGGAAGATTACTTGACGCTAAACCAATGCACGGTAGACCTGGGAAAGAGGACACTTACGTTCGCAGGGGGGCCAGTAGTCCAGATGGGCCACCCTCCCACCGCTCCGGGAGAGCAACCAAACATCAATAGCATCACCGTCTACCGCGTCACGGTTGCGCACGAGCCCCACCCAGCAACCCCTAACCCGACCCCTCCCACAAACCAGACCCCTGCCCCGCACCAAGCCCCTCCCCCGAACCAGACCCCTGCCCCGCACCAAGCCCCTCCCCCAACCCAGACCCCTGCCCCGCACCAAACCCCTCCCCCAAACCAAGCCCTTCGCCCACCTCAGAACACGTCCCCTCCGCCACCGCTACATGCGGAAGGGGAGACCGATAGGTTGGCGGTGCTGAGAAGGTTGCATCAACGCCAGAGTGAGGGTTTAGAACCCCAACAGAGCGAAGAACTGTGGCGAGTAATAGAGGAATATAAAGACATTTTCGCGATGTCAGATGATGAGCTGGGCTGTACCCACCTGGTGCAGCACCAGATAGACACCGAGGGGCGTGGCCCGTCAGGTCGCATCCCCGTCGAGTCCCAGCAGCGAGGAGGGAAATAGCAAATGAAGCCGTGGAGAACATGCTGCGTGCGGGGATCATTGAGCCGTCCGAGAGCCCGTGGGCGTCGGGGGTGGTGTTAGTAAAAAAGAAGAATAGCTCGAAGATGAGATTCTGCGTAGATTATAGGGGGCTGAATAAAGTGACTAAGAAAGACACGTACCCGATGCCCATCATCGAGGAGCTGTTAGATGCGGTGGGGGAGTCATCCTGGTTCTCATCCCTAGACCTCCGCAGCGGGTACTGGCAGGTGCCCCTCTGCGACGATGCCAAGCCAAAGCGCCTTCCGCACCGAGAGGGGGCTGTGGCAGTTTCGAGTACTCAGTTTCGGACTGTGCAACGCACCAGCAACGTTCGAGAGACTAATGGATAAGCTGCTGGCGGACATTCCCCAAAACGAATGCCTCGTGTATCTGGATGACATCTTGACACACGGTGGCTCGTTCCAGGCAGCAGTGGGGGCGTTACGAAAGGTCCTGAAGAAGATAGCCGAGGCGGGTCTGAAGTTACACCCAGACAAGTGCCACTTCATGAAGAGGGAAGTGGAGTTCTTAGGGCATGGCATCGGCGCGGGGGGCATCCGCACCCTGGAAGAGAAGATACGGGCGCTAGTGGAGTGGCCCACCCCCAGGGACAAGGGAGAACTCGAGAGCTTCGTGGGGCTCGCCTCATACTATAGGAAATTCGTAAAGGGGTTTTCTAAAATCGCAGAGCCACTGTTCCGGCTGAAGGAAAAGAACACAGACTTCCACTGGACGACAGAATGCCACCTAGCGTTCGAATCCCTCAAGAAAGCGCTGACAGAGTCTCCGGTGCTCAGAGCACCAGACCCCACCCTGCCGTTTCTACTGGACACTGATGCCAGCAATGGGGGTATGGGGGCCGTGCTGTCCCAGACGGGGGCGGACGGAGAGAGGGTGGTGGCGTACTTCAGCAAAACGTTTAACAAAACGGAACGAAACTACTGCGTCACCCGCCGGGAGCTCCTCGCCGTCGTAGAAGCATTACGGCACTTCAGATACTACCTCCTGGGGCAGCCTCGGTTCACCATCCGGACCGATCACTCAGCGCTGCAGTGGCTGTGGTCCTTCCGGGAGCCGGAGGGGCAGGTGTGCCGCTGGCTGGAAAGGATGGCAGACTACAACTTCACCATAGAGCACAGGGCAGGGGCACGCCACGTCAACGCAGACGCCCTGTCACGACGGCCCTGCGCCGAGAGGGGGTGTGTGTACTGCGAGAAGAGAGAAGTGAGAGAGAGAGAGAGCTCCAAGAGGAAGCGAGGATATGCCCTAACCATACTGGGGACGGACCGGTGTGCAGGGGGCTGCAGGTGGCAGAAGCGGCGGATTGGAGGGCCCATCAAGAGCACGACATGGAGTTGTGGCCAGTCCTGCAGTGGGTAGAGGATGGCCAGAAGCCGCCCTGGGAAGAGGTGGCCGGGGCCACTAATGCAACCAAGGGACTGTGGTCAGAGTTTGAAACCCTGAGTTTGAGCAACGGGGTGCTGCTGAAGTCCTGGAAGGAGCCAGCGACGGGAGAAAGCAAGTGGCGGAAAGTAGTGCCGACGACGTTGAGAGAGGAGTTGTGCAGGAGCTGCCATGGAACCACAGGGGCTGGACATTTCGGAGTCAATAAAACCCTCCGTCGCCTTAGGCAGGGTTTTTACTGGGGGAGGATGAGGAGAGACATTGAAGACTTTTGCCGCCGTTGCGACCTCTGCGCAGCGTACAAGGGTCCGCTAGACCAGTCTCGCGCCCCGCTCCAACAACTAGCAGCGGGAGCTCCCATGGAGAGGGTGGCGGTGGATGTAATGGGACCGTTTCCGCGCACGGAGCAGGGAAATCGATATGTCCTGGTCACCATGGACTACTTCACAAAATGGCCAGAGGCATACGCGCTGCCCGACCAGGAGGCGGGAACGGTGGTCGACGCACTGGTGGCGGGCATGTTCAGTAGGTTCGGAGCGCCGGAGACCCTCCACAGTGACCAAGGGAGGAACTTTGAGTCACGGGTGTTCGCCACCATGTGCGAGCGACTGAACATCAAGAAGACGCGGACCACGGCACTGCACCCCCAGAGCGATGGCCTTGTGGAGAGATTCAATCGGACGCTTGGGAAACAGTTGGCCATCCTCACCGAGGAACACCAGAGGGACTGGGATACGCATCTTCCCCTCATCCTCATGGCCTACAGATCTGCCACCCAAGAGTCCACCTCCTGCACACCCGCTCTGCTCATGTTAGGCCGAGAACTGCGGACACCAGCGGAGATGGCGTTCGGCAAACCACCGGACGCACCAGATGCGCCCCTGGGGCGAGTGTACGCCAGGAGGCTGCAAGACCGGTTAGAGTCCGCTCATAACTTCGCTCGAGACCAGCTGGAAAAGGCGGGCATGAGACAAAAAAGGAACTACGATGTGAGGGCGAGGGGGAACCATTTCCGGGTGGGGGAACCGGTCTGGGTGTACACACCCCGGAGGAAGAAAGGGCGATGCCCTAAACTGGACTGTCACTGGACAGGGCCGTGCAGCGTCCTAGAGAGAATGGGGGAGGTGGTGTACCGAGTGCAGATGCCACTTGGTGGCAGGAAGGTACTCCACCGGGACAGGTTGGCCCCGTACCGGGGGGGGGGTGCATCCTCCCTCCAGATCTCAGGCGCCCAGCGGTCTCACCCAGACCCGCTGGGAGAAGGAATCCTTTTCCACGGGGAGGGGCGTCCGGCCGTGACCGGACGACCACCACCCAGGGACTTGCTGTCCCAGAGACACTGCAGGCGGGGTCGGTCCCGCAGGCAGAATCACAGAGAGTAACACGGCCGCGCAGAGAGCAACGGGCTCCAGGACATTTGGGGGACTTTGTGCTGTACTAAAAAAAAAGAAAAAAGAGAGAGGATGGTGGTGGTTTTGGAAATGGTTGTAAAGAAAATAATTTTTTTTTACATGGCATGGGGTATTGTTGGGGAATGAAAAATGTTGGAGAAAGGTTCAAAAAGGCCTGGGGAAATGTGTTGGAAAATTAAGAAGTTGCTGAAAAAAAAGAAGAGACTATGTGGGTGTGTTTTGGTACAGGAGGGTATGTGTGGGTTGTGGTGCCAGCGTGGGAGCTGGCCTTTTTGTCGGGCGGGGAGTATGTAGCGATCCGGGGTTTTGGTGTGCAATGGGAGTGTCTCAGTTGCAGCTAGGAACTGATGTGTGGGAGTGTTCCTGGGGGGGGGAACACGATGCATGGGGAACTTCCTGTCTGACAGCGGATGCCTGGAGTCAGTCTCCATGAACAGGATGACAAGGAAGCAGCTAGCTAGCTAAGGGCGTAGCAACCGCCAAGAGTTGTAAAGATAATAACTGTGAATAAAGAACCCTGTACCAACAAGAAGCCTCTTGATTGCACAAATACAAGGAACGCTACAATATATTATGTGTCATAGATATCTATATTTCATTGTATTCAACATTATTCAATGCAATTTCTTGATTCATTGTGTTTCTGAATAAAATAAATCCGTACTTGACCTCTCAACTCAACTCACTCATACGTTTTCATCATTGTAAAGCCACAGCATAGTGAAGAGGATATTAATGTGATGTGTGTAGTTCTTCATAGATCTACTAGCCTCTTCATTTTGCTCTCAGAGTGCACCAGATTAATGCATTTTACTTTAAAATCCTACACAATTTCTTTGTCCAAGGGCACAGCCCCCCCTGGAAAGCCCCCAATTGGGGTTCACTTTGGACTGTGACGGTGCACCCCCTGGTTGGAAAGCCTAGAATCACCTGTGTTACTGGGAATACTCACGCATGTCTCTGAGGCTGTGTGAAGTTAATGAGCAGCTGTTCCTATATGAAGGAAACCCCCTGGGGGCATGGGGAGAACATGCAAACTCTACACAGAAAGGCCCTTTTGACGACTCCACCCGGGTGGTGGGCACTCGAGGACATGCGGACGGGCACGCTGGCAGCGCTCACATAGCGTCCCAGGTGGGAATCGAACCCAGGACTTTCTAGCTGTGAGGTTACAGCGCTTACCACTGCGCCACCGTGCCCCCTCATGTCCTCCTACCTTGAAAGCCATCAGCATCAGTGCGCTCCTGTCTCCTGTCAATAATGTCCGAGACAAGTCTTTCCTTTTTGAGTGCCATCAACATAAAGGCTTGAGAAACAGAAAAGGTGCGTGGTACTAGTCGATTACTTACATTAAGACAATTTTTTGTATTTCAAGTTTTCTGAAATGTCATTTAAATATGTAAATCATACATACATTCATACATTTCCAGGTTAAATTTTTTTGTTTCATTTCATTGACATAACAGTCCATCAATCCATCCTCAACCGCTTATCCATGATGTGGTCACGGAGGTAGCAGTTCCCTGGCCACATTATCCAGCTCTGACTGGGGGATCCTGAGGCGTTCCCACGCTAGCGTGAAGATCATCTCTCCACCTAGCCCTCGGTCTGCCCCATGGTCTCCTCCCAGCTGGATGTGCATGGAACATCTCGGTAGGGAGGAGACCAGGTGGCACATCAACTGGCAGCTTTCTACGTGACGGAGCAGCGGCTCTACCCTGAGTCCCTCATGGAAGACTGAGCTTCTCACCTTATCCCCAATTTGTGGAGACTTGGATTATGCCAGGTGAGCAGTAAGGAGTTTTTTAACTCATTGAGTGCCAGCCACTTTTGGAGAACGGACGCTCCCAGTGCCAGAGTTTCAGAGCGTTTTCAGTGATTTCTCGAGGCCCACAGAATATTGTGTGATATTACTATGTAAACACCGAACATGCACAAAGAACAAGGAGACTCTATTGTATCATCAGCAAAAAAAAGTTTATTGATACCATTTTCCGTTCTTTAGTTATGAGCCGGAGAAGATAGGTTGTTTTCAGCGTTTTCAGGCGTTTCAAATTAGAAGCGGAGTTATTCAGCCTTTTGTGAAATGAAGCATTTCAAGCACATTCACTGACTCTAGCTAATATTTTCTGATGTAGTGACGTGGTGTAGTTGTGTGGTGCCCTGCGTGCCCCACCCCCCTCTCCCCCCCCTCAGCTGCAAACTCCTCCCCACACTAACACACAGCCTCACGCACCCAGCGTCTATTTTCGGAATGCTCCGTTTTTGTGCGCCGGCTCCCAGCGCGACACGGAAAAGCCAAACCGGACTGCTGAGAATGGTTTGGCTTTTCAGTGTCGGGTGCTGCTTTTCTGGCGGCTAATCGTGTGGAGAAACTATGCAGAGACAGACAGAGGCAGAGGGCCTCAGTTGTGGGAGCGGATTGACTGCTGTTCGCAGCCAACGTCAGCTGCAGCCAGAGCAATCTATATGGCTCTGGCTGCAGCATGAGCGGTTTCTCTTTCATCACGGGGCTTTTTCCTGCTGTTTTCCTGACCTTTCTCTCATCTGGAGAACACTGTCGCCACCTAATGAGTCCGTAAAATAGGTTATACACCTTCAATAGCTACAATATTTGTACAGGAGATGCAGGAGGCTTTGATCCACGTCCCACCGTCAAAAAACGCATTTGACGTTGATCGACGTCATTGGCACTCTACGTCACTATTTACTTTGACGTCGATCGACGTCATTGGCACTCAATGAGTTAAGGATAATTCTCCAAGTGTTTTGCTGTAAAACTCTACGATTGGCTTGTGGACTAAAAAACTTCACCCATCCTTCCATCAGCATTGGGGGAGTAGATAGCCTAATGACTGAATTTGACTTCCATGAGAAGAATCCATGTTACCAATCTCAATTAATA
>NC_139623.1:60869451-61046509 GCF_964638095.1 Poromitra crassiceps
TTTACTCTAGAGTTGACTTTACCAATAACAGATTTGCCTGTATTTTCAAAGCTGAGGGTACTGTCAAGTTCAAGTCCCAAATAACTGACAGATGTTTTGTTGATTATTACTTGGTTATTGCACATAACTTTCATATCTGGATGCAGCCGGAGTTTGTGCTTTGAGCCAAAGAGGATAGCATTGGTTTTACCTAAATGCAAGGACAGTCTGTTTATCAATAAGCCAGTTATAAATATTTTCAAGTTCATTAGTCAATTGAGCCTGAATAGTTATAACACTCTTACCGGAGACAACCAGAGCTGAATCGTCAGCATAAAGAAGCAATTTACAATTAACAGAAGAGGCCATGTCGTTTATATAGCAAACAAAAAGAAGTGGACCAGTATGGACCCCTGGGGCACCCCACATTTAACCTCACGCCAAGAGGAAAGAGTACCGCCAATGTCAACAGCTTGCCATCTATCCACCTATGTAAGAATGCTGTTCGTGGACTACAGCTCAGCATTCAACACCATAGTACCCTCCAGGCTGGTACACAAGCTCAAGGATCTGGGACTAAACACAGCAATGTGCGACTGGATCCTGGATTTCCTGACAGACCGCCGCCAGGTGGTGAGGGTGGGCAACCTCACCTCCTCCCCACTGACCATCAGCATAGGAGTGCCCCCAGGGGTGCGTCTCCAGCCCCTTCTGGTACGACCTCTACACCCACGACTGCGTGGCGACTCAAACTTCGAACACCATCGTGAAGTTTGCAGACGACACAGCAGTCGTGGGGCTGATCTCGGGGGGGCGACGAGACGGCCTACAGAGAGGAGGTGGGGGCCCTGGAACAATGGTGCCAGGACAACCACCTCTCTCTGAACGTCTCCAAGACCAAGGAGATCATTGTAGACTACAGGAGGAGGGGGGGGGGGCACACACCCCCCAATCACCATCAACGGCACAGTGGTGGAAAGGTGTGGACAGCTTCAAGTACCTGGGAGTCAACATCCACCAGGACCTGACTTGGGCCGGCCACACCGCCACTGTGGTCAAAAAGGCCCAACAGCGAATACACGGACTCAGGCGCCTGAAGAAATTTGGGCTAAGGTCAGAAATCCTTAGGGACTTCTACAGAGGCACCATTGAAAGCCTGCTGACTGGCTGCTTCACCACCTGGTACGGGAACTGTACCACCATGGACCGCAGGGCGCTACGGAGAGTGAGACGCGCGGCCCAGCACGTAACAGGATGTGAGTTGCCAGAACTGCATGAACTGTATAAACAGCGGTGCCTCAGGAGGTCCCTGAAGATCATCAAAGACACAAACCATCCCCACAACAGCCTGTTCTCCCTGTTACCCTCAGGGAGAAGATACAGGGTTCCAAAAGCACGCACAAATCGCTTGAGGAACAGTTTCTTCCCGCAGGCCACGAGACTCCTTAACATACACAAATAGTGTAGTATCCGTACTGTACCGTACTGTAGCTGCTACCATTACGTATGTCTAATGTTTAATTGTATGTTTAATAAGGAATATGCTATTTGCACCTGTATGTCAAATACGCCGAATTTAAAACGCAGTTTTACTTCGTTTCGAACTCAAGCTCTCACTAGTGCCTTAAACGCTGCAACGCAGCCCTATGGAAGACTGTTATTTTGCTCCAAAATTACTTTTCATTAAAACCTGACCACCCACCCGTAGGTGGCGTGGTACCCACTGGGACTGACACGGATCCACGTGACTACGTCACGTCCTGCCAGTCCAGGGAATAATCACTTCCGCTTTCTTCCACCCGCTGTGAAGACGTGTTTGTGAAAGCTCCCGCGGTTAACGAGGAGTTATATTATATAGCTTTAGATACTAGGCTCGTCCCGGCTGACTTGCCCACCTCAAGAGGTTCGCGTGGACGGGATAAAGCAGGCTTCGGAGACCGACCCTGTACCCTTCACCCTGCGGCGTCGGAACAAGTCATCTAAAAAGCTAAGAGTATCTTCCTTAGTTAACTGTTGTTACTGTAGCTGCCGCCGTGCAGTTGATGTGAAACGTTTCCCCGGAAACGGGGGTAACGTTGTTAGGCTTGAGCGCATGACTCAGGTCTGCACTCATAACTCTAGCTAGGTTTGCATACATGCAGAATAGCTTGTACCGTTAGCACTAGAACAACAGGCTAAATAGCACAGTTGTCACAGATAGCTAGATGCATTCGTGCGGTTGCTTCTGTTGCTAGGTACTTTAGGAACGCCGGCTTTAGAGCACGCGCGTTAGATAGTTAGCTAGTTTGCTCAGTGCAGCTAGCTTGGACTACCTTGTAGCACAGATAGCTAACGTGCACACGTGCAGTTAGTGTCTGTGTGCTAAGTACTTCGCGCCAGCTACCTCTTTGTAGGGCGCGCCTTAAGCGAGAGTAGTAATGCTCTTCAGTGAAATAGCTAGTTAGCTAGCTTGCTCCCGTGCAGCCAGTATCTAGCGATGTGTAGTACTCCAGCTCTTACCGGTGCAGGCTTAGCTTGCACGTTAACCCCGTTTTCCTGTTAGACACAGAGGGGGGGGAACAGCTAGGTGCTGTATTAGCTGTGAGGCTACGCTGGCCGATTACGACCGGCACAATTAATTTGAACAGGCGTTGCTGGGACCTACATGAATGTAGTGTAGCTTTTACTGGCGTCTGAGATTTTAGCTGGGCGATTCGCTAGCTAGGTGAGCTCGCCCCGCACCTTGTGTGGGCCGCTTCTCTCAGTACTTACGCCATCTTAGCCAGCTTGCTTGTCTGCTAAGTGTTTGCTTGCCTCGTGCAATTAGCATCTACTAGATTGCAACTCCCTCTGAGGAGTTTCTTCTGAGATTGACTAGCTTCGCGGGCCGCTGGCCTAATGCTTGCGGTCACGCTTGCTTCCCCGTGTTACTCAGGGTAGAGACGCGCGGCACCGGCCTGTGCGCAGGCTTGTGTTAGCGCACGCTTGTCTCTCAGTGCTTATGCTAGCTTAGCTAGTGGCTTCCACGTCTGTTCTCTCGGGTTAACAGGTTGTGGGTATTGGTGCCCCCCCTTCGGGATGGGCTATTGCCGCTTACGTTACCATTGCACGCGCACGTTCGCTAGCCTCCGGGTTGCTTACTGTCTAGCATGTGCTTTTTGCTAGCTTGCTTAAGCGGTACTCCCGCTAATAGGGTGCGCCCTGCGGGAGCTTGCTATTAGTGGTTAGCTTCCTGCTTCCTCTTGCTACTGAGCAGGGAAGGTCAGGGAGGGGATGGGCCGTGTGTAAAACTACTTGGCCGAGTATGAATCGGCACGTTAAGTGCGTGTTCGGCCTTGGGCACGAGCACGCTGCACAGGCGCCTTGAACCCTCGGTCTGGTTCGCAGCTAAGCTCTTGAGAGCTGGCCAAGGTCCGCTCTCAAAGAAGTGTTAAAGCTAGCCTGCCTTGCATAGGTGCAGATAGCAATATTAGTACTGTTTAGCACAGAACGATAGCATTTTGCAGATAGCTGGCGTGCACCCGTGCAGTTAGTATCTGTGTACATTGGGCGCGAGATACCTCCGCTACAATAGACATACTGCTCCTTGCTGGCGCTACGCGTCCAGCAGGGCTTACAGCTCGCCAAGGTCTGGGCTCAGTGCCAGCCTTTGGCTTGTAGCTCTAAGGAGAAGCCCACCGCCCTTGGTGCCCAAGGCCCGGGGTGGTTGGGAGCTCTCCATGGGTCGCACTCCCTTGTTGGGGTGCCCCCTGCAAGTGCAGGGAGCCTGGCTGGGGGCACAGCGCACCTTGGTCCATGGCCACGGCCTGGCCTCAGTTGGCGGCGCCCAGGTCAAGCCCACCGGTTGGCTGACCAAGGCTGGGCTTAGTTCCAGCCTGCGGCTTGTAGCTTTAGACCCACCGTCCTCGGTGCCCAAGGCCCGAGTTCGGTCGGGAGCTCGCCCAGGGTCTCATACCCAGCATCAAGGCTCGCCTTGGTCCATGGCTACGGCCTGGCCTCGGCTAGAGGCTCCTAGGACAGCCCACCATCAATGGCACCAACGGCTCATTGCTGGTCGGGAGCTCGCCTGGGGGCCGCACTGTCGGACAAGTCCACGTGCGTCTCGAGAGAGAACGTTACCTCCGCAGTCCCCCCAGCCTGCGAAAGGCGCACGGCAGGGGGGGGGGGGGGTTACTTCGATACAACAGCGCGTCAGTAGGCGGAGCTCGCGTTAGAAGTTCTCCCCCAGCATGCACAGCTTCTACGGAACGGTCCATGCGGCGGGGGGGCGTAGCCTCTCACGTCCCGCCCCCCATCAGGGCACCGGATCGAAAGGTCCCGGTGCCCAGCAATAACATGACTATATTTCAGGGATCATTTCTATAGTTAACTTGAGAAATGTGTTTCTAAAATGTTCAGTCTCGCTATCCACGATGATGAGACGGTGATATTCTTTTCTGAGCGCGAAGCGGGCAGAGAGACTTGATTCAGTTCATATGCTCTCTGCTTTTGATGACCGTTCACTGTCTCCTATGGGGACATTGAGGGAGAGAGTATGATCCGAGTGGTGGAACGGGTTCCGCTCCGTTGGCCACAAGAGACCATCTTGTCCAACAGGCTCGATGCCTGGGAGCATCTATGTTCCCCCGTCCCCATTACGGCGCACCCTCCAGAGGGGATACGCGCTACAGTTTGCCCACCCACGTTCGACGGGACCCCCGATCTGGCCGTGGAGGAGGAGGCCATGGACGGCTCCATGCGTCCAAAATTGGACCTTCGGCGTCTAAACAAGACGCTGAGGAAGTCCCATCCCGAATGCTCTCTTCCCCGCCTGTTCAAGTTGAGACAGGGGGATTTCTTACTTCCAGGGATCTGGAAGGTGCGGTCCTCCATGTCCACATGGTCAGGAGACACAGGAAATACCTGAGGCTCTCCTTCCGGGGGAAGGCTTACGAGTTCTGTGGCTTGCCATTCGGCATGTCTTTGAGCCCGCGAACCCTCACGGTGTGCGTGGAGGCAGCCGTGGCTCCCCTCCGCGCCTTCCTATATCTCAACGACGTTCTCTTAGCGGCCGACTCGAGGGTCTGTGCCGCGGAACATACCAAGGTGGTGACCGATCACCGGCAAACCTTAGGGTTTTTGGTGAACTGGCAGAAGAGTTGCCTCGTCCCAGCGCAGGCGGCGACCTTCCTGGGGCTCGAGCTATACTTTCTGCAAGCTTTTCGCCAGAGCGACAGGCGCGCACGGTTCGGACAGCAAGCCAAGGACGTTAGGTCTGTGCCCTCGGTGTCAGTGCATCAGTGCACAGTAATGTTGGGCCTGATGGCCTCAGCACTGCATGTGCTCCCGCTAGGGAGGCTACACATGCTCTCGTGGTCCAAATATGGTTCTCAGGCTTCGCCTGGACTCGGCCGGGGACCGTCATCGCAGGGTTCCTCTGACAGGTCAGGCCTGGCAGGCGCTGGCTATATGGGCGGACCCCCGTTACCTCTCGAGAGGTACTCGGTGGGGCCCTGTCCCGCTCAGGATGGTAATTCGCACAGACGCCTCCCTCTGGGGAGGGGGTGCGATTTGCGGGCATTTTCGGCGAACGGCCGGTGGGAGGCTCAGGAGCTTCGCCACATAAACGTGCTAGAGCTGAAGGCGATTCGCCGGGCTCTGCCTCAGGACAAGCCCACCATCAATGGTGCCGTGGGCCCATTGTTGGTTGGGAGCTCTCTTAGGGACCGCACTGCCGGACAAGTCCGCGTGCGGCCAGACTCGAAAGAGAACGTTGCCTCCGCAGTCCCCCCGGCCGGCGGAGGTAACACTTCCAGCGGCTCACACATGGGCACCATGTGCTGATTCGCTCGGACAATAGGGCAGCGATCGCCCACCTGAACAAACAGGGCGGGGTGCGGTCGGGGGTGCTGAACCATAGCGGGGATTCACCTGTGGGTGTTTCCCCGTCTCCTTTCAGTGGTGTCAGCGGTCTATCTGCCGGGACGGCGGAGTTACGACCGGCCTGCTGTCTCGAGGCAATCCCCGTTATACGGAGTGGTGCCTCCACCCTCGGGTGATGGAACAGGTTTGGGCCAGGGTTGGTTGCGCCTGCGTCGATCTCTCGCATCGCGGCGCGCGACACACTGCCCACTGTGGTTCTCGATCCAGGAGGACAGCCCCCGTTAGGTCATGACGCGCTAAAAGCGCACGCGTGGCCGAGGGAGGGGCTCTATGCGTTTCCCCCGACCCCCCCTGATCCGTCAGGTGTTGGACAGGGTGAGGGAACAGCGCCTCCGGCTCGTTTAGTCTGTTTGGCACAGGCAGACATGGTTTGAAACGGACCTGGTCTCCCTGGCGCAAGATCCGCCCTGGGCATTGCCGGTACGGGCCGATCTCCTATCCCAGGCGGAGGGGGAGGTGTTCCACCCCTCCCCAGACAGGTGGAAGCTAGCGGTCTGGCTCCTGAACCGGACCAGTTGCTAGCCCAGGGCTTGCCTGATAATGTGGGATGCACTATGCAGCAAGTAAGGGCGTGGATCCAGTGAACTGCAGTGTGCGACCAGTTCTGTTTCCTTCAGAGCCTGCTTGACGCGGGTCAGTCCCCGCAGTCGTTTAAGGTGTACGTAGCCGCGATTCTGCGTGCCATAGGGGAATTGAAGGGAGCCCCGTGGGGGCGTACCCTTTGGTCTTGCGCCTCATGAAGGGGGCGCGTAAACTGCGCCCGCCGTCGCGGTGCGTTTTTTCCTCCAAATCAGACCTGGTTACGGTGCTGGACGGGCTAACGGGTCATCCGTTTGAGCCCTTGGACTCCGCCGATTTAAGGGTTCTGTCTTTAAAGACCGCGCTGCTGCTGGCCTTGTCGTCAGGAAAGAGAGTTGGTGACCTGATTGCCCTCTCGGTGCAGCAGGCCTGTTTGGTAATGATGGGCGCAGGGTTACGTTGCGACCTAACCCGGCTTACCAACCTAAGATTATTAATGTCAGCTTTAGGTCTATGGTCATAGACTTATCAGCATTCTGTCCCCCGCCGTTCAGTTAGAGACGGGCGAGGAGAGACGTTTGCTCATGCTGTGCCCCGTAAGGGCGCTCTCGGCCTATGTGGCCAGGACGCGTTCTTTACGCTTTACAGATCAGCTGTTGGTTTGCTTTGGGCAAAGGGTCCAGGGTGGACCCCTTTCCAAGGATCGCTTATCACACTGGATAGTGGAGGCGATCGCGTTGGCATACTTTGCCGTGGGCAAGGTTCCCCAGGAGGGTATCAAGGCGCTTTCTACGCGAGGTGTTGCGACATCCTCTGCGTTGTTGCGCGGTGTGTCGGTGGAGGACATGTGTGCCGCGGCCTCATGGTCCTCTCATCACACTTTTGTCAGGTACTACAGTCTCGACGTGTCCGGTGCGCAGTTCGCGCACGCGGTGCTGTCGGTGGCAAGAAAGTAGTATCGTTGCTACTCTAATATGTCAGACGGTTAGGCATAAACGTTGCCATATGGCCGTGGTTCACCGGTGCCTTTCGGGTCGCCCTGTGGGGTGCTCCCGGCAGCAAGGTCGGTTGAATGGAGGCACTAGTGAGAGCTTGAGTTCGAAACGAAGTAAAACGTTAGGGTTGTGCTACAACCCAGGTTTTACGAGTGAGAACGAGAGCTCTCACTACCCAGCCTTGCTGTGTCGATGCGTCACGGGGTGCGTCGGATCTCAGCGGGCTGGAAGAAATTAGAGTGATTATTCCCTGGACTGGCAGGACGTGACGTAGTCACGTGGATCCGTGTCAGTCCCAGGGGGTACCACGCCACCTACGGGTGGGTGGTCAGGTTTTAATGAAAAGTAATTTTGGAGCAAAATAACAGTCTTCCATAGGGCTGCGTTGCAGCGTTTAAGGCACTAGTGAGAGCTCTCGTTCTCACTCGTAAAACCTGGGTTGTAGCACAACCCTAACGTTTAATTGTATGTTTAATAAGGAATATGCTATTTGCACCTGTATGTCAAATACGCCGAATTTAAAAAGTTTAAGCACGTCTAAAGTATGCACATGACATGTGCACCTATGTGCAGTGAATATGCCACTGTCTCTGACTTGTCTTATCACTATACTGCCTTATTGCTTGTTGTGTCTCTTGTTGTTTTTGCACTCATATGCCCTGTTATATTTGTACTATGTTGTAAACGGAGTCCACAGCACAAGAATTTCACACGTGATACTTGTACCATGGAGTCAGGGGCGGACTGGGATCCTAATTCAGGCCGGGCATTAGATACCAAGCAGGCCAGGCCGATACGGGCCGACGCGCGCGTGCCGGCGAAATTTTTTGGCCGTCTGAAGCTCAATTTGGGCCGTTTGAAGCCAGATTTGGGCCGTTTGAAGCCCAATTTGGGTCGTTTAAAGCCAGATTTGGGCCGTTTGAAGCCCAATTTGGGCCGTTTGAAGCCCAATTTGGGCCAAGTCCAATTTTACAATGAGATGCACCCACTTTAACCCTGAATAAAGTAATAAAACCACTAGTAAACCAGTAGACGGCGCCTGGCCTGCTGTTCAGTGAGTGGCCTGGCGTGCAAAAAAAAAAAAAAAAAATTTTTTTTTTTTTGCAGGCCAGGCCAGGCCAGGCCACCGGGCATTTGCCCGACGTGCCCGATTATGCAGTCCGCCACTGCATGGAGTGACAATAAAAATCTTGAATCTTGAATCTTGAACACACACAAAGACAAGACTGATCAGTGATGTCACACACACAAAAGGAGGCATTGTGACAAGACTGATAAGTGATGTCATAGGAGGACACTCACACACTCATGATGTCATCAGTGATATAATGAGGCACACACACACAAGGAGGAATTGTGACATCACTGATACAATAACATTTAGTGAACAACACACACACACGCACACACAGTCAATTCACCTTATGTTCAGACCTTACAGTGGGCCAAATTCTTCCGGGTCCACCTAACACTTCCGGCGGTCACGGCGCCAAATATGAAAGAGTCATGAAGAAGAGAGTCGTTTTTGTAGTGGACAGCGCAGGGGGTAAAATAAAGAACGTAGCCTACTACTTTGAGCTCGGTACACAGCAAGCAAGCGGAGTATCCACTGTTAGCCAGGTCAGATAACGTTATCGTCGACAATGACGAGCACTTTCTTGTAAAACATACCTGGACTCCAACAAAGAAAGTTTCGGATGGTTTTCTCTCCTCCGAGGCAGCGCGAGCCATTAACGTTAATAAAGACCCGCAGACGTTAACGTAATTCCCTGGAATGCGAGACTTAACGAGCCAGT
Source organism: Poromitra crassiceps (assembly GCF_964638095.1). Lineage (NCBI taxonomy): Eukaryota > Metazoa > Chordata > Actinopteri > Beryciformes > Melamphaidae > Poromitra > Poromitra crassiceps. The sequence goes on from NC_139623.1 coordinate 60,878,642, forward strand.
TACATGGCGTTGCATTCTTAGACATTGCTGTTTGCTTTTATTTGGTATGTTACATACAATTGGCTAAATTATTAGTTAATTCAGAGTTAGATGATATTGGAGCAATAATTATTTTATTATTAATTTTAGCCGGAAGTCGTAGGACGGCCACAGAACCGGGTCAAATGGGCGTGGCTACATAAGGTGAATAGGGCAGGCGAGGTCGCGCAGCGGCTGAGACTAGGCATCAAGCATAAAAGGGAGTAAGTGGGTTCTGCGATGTTGGTCACGTTTTTGGTTACACTCGGGCAATTGTGATGTCACTGATGATTGGATTCGGGGTGAAAAAATACATAGTCCTTTACAAGCATCGCGATTGGACCTTCCGTTTCTCAGAAAATGTCAACTTTTCTCTGATTGGATCAAAATTGGTGGCGACCTCAAATTATCCAATCAGAGAAAAGTTGGAAACGGAAGGTCAGATCGCGATGCTTCCAAACTAGAAGCATCGGGGTGGACTATATGTATTTTTCCACCCCCAATCCAACTCCTTGAGTCTCTACGAGGACCTGCAGGACTGCAGGAGAGAGATAGAAGACAGCGGGGGGTGGGGGGTTTCAAGTCACTGACCAAACACTCTATTTCAGTGATTGCTGTCAAAATATAGTAATTTAAGATAATATCTCGGCAGAGCATCTTAAACATGCGAGCCCCAGGGTGGCTGTCCTGCTCTCCATCTGTTTTACAGGCCTCATGACACGTGGGCTGCTGCCGGACTCCTTGTTGTCGGTCACTTTGGTGCCAGTCATCAAGGACAAGGCAGGTAAGGTGGGGAGTGTGGACAACTACCGACCTATTGCAATGGCCAGTGTACTTTCTAAAGTTTTAGAGAGAATTTTATTAGATCATTTAAGTTCCTTTTTAGTCACGTCTGACAATCAATTTGGATTCAAAGCGAAGCATGGCACTGACCTCTGTATCTATGCATTGAAAGAGGTTATTGATATGTATAAAGGTAAGCATTCCTCTGTTTTAGTGGGGTTTATTGATGCCTCTAAGGCATTCGACCGAGTCAACCACCAGAAACTATTTTTAAAACTGAGGGAGAGGGGCGTGCCTGATAGCATCATTAGAATCCTGGCATTCTGGTATGCTAACCAGACCATGCAGGTAAGGTGGGGTAATACGGTCTCTGCTCCTTTTGGTGTCGGCAATGGCGTCCGTCAGGGGGGGCTTCTTTCCCCCGCCCTGTTCAATTTATATATGAATGAACTGTCTGTACAGCTCAGCAGCTGCCGAACGGGATATGTGATTGGTAACACCACTGTAAATCACTTTATGTATGCCGATGATTTGGTTATCCTGTCTCCAAGCAGTACTGGTTTCCAACAGTTGCTGAATATCTGTTCTGACTATGGAGGTCGTTTTGATGTGAAATACAATGCTAAAAAGAGTGTCACTATGATCTGCAGAACAAGAGATGATAAGGATCTCTCCTTTCCTTCTTTTTATTTGTCTGGGCAGGTGCTGGCAGTTTGCTGTCGAACTAAATATTTTGGTCATATTATAACTGATCAAATGAGTGATGATGATGACATGTACAGACAGAGGCGTGCACTGTATGCTCAAGCTAACATGCTGAGGAATAAGTTTTATTTTTGCTCAGATGATGTAAAGGTTAACCTGTTTAGAGCCTACTGTACTCCTCTGTATACTGCCCCCCTGTGGGTCAAGTATAAGCAGGCTAGCATTAACTCATTCATGGCCAGTTTAGGACTGCCAATATTTAGCACAGGCCAAAGATTTTCATAATTGTTGGTCATCTTTCAAGACCCACAGTAAATTATCTATTAGCACCAAAGTGATTTGCAATGCCTCAAAATGAAGATGTACGTCTCTGGGTTCACCAGGGAAAAAAAGTGAGCTTTTAGCATGTTCTGTACTCTACTTATAGCCATTTATATACACCCTGTTTTCACCCAAAAGGTCTCCCTGAGAAGATAAACAGGAGAAAAGGCCATTTTTGTAAAATACACCATCTCAGGCAGAACTCGCTCTCAATTCTTTTATTTTGAACTGTATTGACATCAGACATGTAAATATTATTCGTTATGACACAAATGACAAAAAAAATAATATATATATATATATATACATGAAGTGCTTTTTTTACATTCAACAATACAGTTTACTCAGTGTGAGTGAGTGTACAGACAGACAGACAGACAGACACACACACACACACACAGAGAGAGAGTTATGCTGCTGGATCGCACCTCTTCCCAGGGAATACTACTGATCGCCCCGCAAATTAGCATAGGAGGGGAGAACACCAAACTGGTCTGAGATCAGCGTCTAGCCTCCTCTGCAGCGTTTTCCTCCTCTCCTTCGGGCTGGGACGAATGCTGCGACACAGGAACGGGGTCGGCTTGGCTTTGGGACCAGGCGCTGGAACCGGATCGATCATGTTGGTTTGACTTCCGCAAAGAACTCAATCCAGGTTCGCCCTGCAGCAGAGGCGACCAGCGCAGCGCGCCGAGGGGTGTTTCAATGGCGTTTCTCCTCTATGCAACAGGCAGCGTTTCTCCGTTTTCTCCTCCTCTTCCATTTCAAAACAACAGCTGCGGTATGTGTTTGATAACGTGTTGTCGGCTTGTCTTAGGCTAAGGACCTGATAACATGTCACAGGCTGGGGAAGTCTTTGAACTACGCGCGGTACTAATAAAAACAAAAACACGTCAAACACGTCTTTGGCGTGGATGGCTATTTCTGATAACACATCAAAGACGTCTTTGGCGGTGAATGAGTTAAAAAGCTCTAGGTTGCTTATAATGACTGCCTGAGGATCCTTCTTAGGAAGCCAAGGTGTAGTAGCGCTAGTGAAATGTTTTGTGGAGCAGGAGTGAGCACCTTTCATGCCCTGTTGAGAAACCTGATGTATAGGTTTATCTGTCGTCTGAATATGTCTCAGAATATGCTCATTATGTTGCTGTCTCAACCCAATCTCAGTGACACTAGATACCTGTCTTCCATCTGGAAACATTGGTACAGTGCCTTATTGTAGTATTCTTGATTTGCTAGTGTTCTTATTGTGTTGTTTACCTTGTTCTACATGTATTGTGTGTTTTTTTTATTGGACCTTGTGTCTGACAATAAAGTGATGATGATGATGATGATGATTTAACACTTATTTTAACACAAAAACATCGCTGAATGCAGCTTTAAGGTGGGAAAATGCGTGTAAATAGGCGCACTCTGGAGCCCTGTGAAGGTCTCCTCAAAAGCACAGAGAAGAAAGCCAAGAACAACAGAGAGAACACTGTGCATAAAGGAATGTTGATGCTGCTCCACAACAGCAGCATGCAGAGCAGTGGCCGAGGCAGAGGAAGAGGCCGAGGGTGGCAGGGGAGAAATGGACAGTTTGGTAGAGGGGTCATGAGCAAGGAGGGTGACGTCCGCCCCAACGCGCTGTGTGCCTCCGCCGTGGACATTGGGGTAAGGAATGTCCCGATGCTATGGGACAGACTGGACAATTCCAAGGGGTCGACCGATATGCTTTGACACGTTTCGTGTCCAAAACTGTCCATGGTGTCCATTAGGGCTGTTCAAACAACCATACACAGCATTAGTGCAAACTGTCAGGAATGTTTCATTAGGAACCATTAAATGGGCAAAAGGTATTTCTATTATTGGGCAGGGCTCCAGACTAACTTTTTACACTAGGTGCACCGGTGCACCTTACTTTTTAATTTAGGTGCATCAGCACATCATTTAGGTGCACCCACATTTTTCACCACGCCTTTTGGCACCGCAATAATACATTTTAAGCGTTACCTTCTTTGTCATGTTGTATACATATTGGCAAATTATTAAATGATACGCTCAAAGATTTTCATGTCAATAAATGTCTGTTAACGTCACTATCACCAACTGAGTTAACACAGTGAGAATTGAGCCTATGGCCCACTGCTGGAAGCTTTTGCATTTTAAGTATTGCTGCATTTATGAACTGGGTGTCTGTGATGTGATTATCACCTTACATTATGCTCCCAAGTTGAAAAAGTTAGGAGCACATTTAAGGACACAATGATTAATCTACTGTTCTCATGATTAATTTCTAACCAGAATGACTTAATGCAGCTCATTGGCTATTGTCATTGAATTATCACTAACCATTTATTTAGTCATCTGTAGTTTGCCTAACATTATGTAATGGTGGTCATGATTGTAAACGTTCATGTTACTGTGTGATTAGTGACATATCCCACAGTGTGCTGTGAAATGATAGTCTCACTGTCAAACTAGATGAATGATGAATAGTTTGACAGTTATTGAGAGTTGATTTGAGTTAATGAGTTATTAATTTGAGTTAGTGTGGACCAGTGATGTCACTGGTCCACACTTTAACACTCAATAACTGTCAAATTAAATGACAGACTTCAAAACAGTTTACAGTTTTCTGATATACTACTGATGTTCTAATTATACAAAGCTGGTTGAAAATGGGCGGAGTGTTCCTTTAAGTGAATTAGCTGGAACCATAGTGGAAAGCAAATCCGAGGCATTGCACTGGTTTATTTTACTTTTGTACACAAAGATGAATATGGGGAGGGAGGAAGAGGGCCTAGCTATGGCAGCAAGACCTAGCCATGACAAACTATTAGATATGAGCTGTCATGCCCAATCACTAAAGCAATAAGTAGATTAGGCTACACACTGGAGGAGGGCTGAAGGAGTACTTAGCAACCGGGCACCTTCAGTTTCACGGACCTATTAAGGTTTTTGTATTTTTGTTTTTTTTGTTTTCCTTTTTATAGTTTTTTTTCTTTCTTTTTCTCACAGTTGTCTAGCAATAAATGGCGATAGAGAAAGAGCTGATGGAGCCCTTCTCGATGCAAGCTTTCCTCACTCAGACAGGAGGGGAGATACCCTATAGAAACCTGACAGCTGGAGAAGAGCTCATCAGACCTGTAATATGAATTATTACCATACTAAGGGCTCATCAATATGGCATAACTAGTCCCTTAAAAATCAATAAGAAATCTATTATGTGGGAAAACTGGGTGAGAGCAGGAATAATGCTAATAGAAGACTTGTTTGATGGGAATAATCTATTATCCTTTGAACAGCTAGTCTCTAAATACAACATACCCAGGAGAGATCTCTGGAAGTCCATCCAAATAAAAAGTTGTATTACAACAGCAGATAGAAAGAAAAACATTGCCCCTGTCACTTATATTCATGAGTCATGGTGAGTAAGCTGGAGACTCAGAGGGGGAGCATCCAGGTTCTATAGCATGTTTAGAAAACACCAATCTCCAAACTATAAGGGTGTTAAGATCACATGGGAAAAAGACCTTGGAATCTCTATTCATGAAGAAACATGGAAGAAAATAGTACAGTCATGGTATTTTATAGATCGAGACATGCAGACACGTTTGATTTCCTTTAAAATATTGAACAGGAACTACTGGACTCCAGCAAAAATGTTTAGGCTGCGGCTTAGAGAAGAAAATAACTGTTGGAGATGTAACGAAGAAAAGGGCACACTGGTTCACATGTTATATGAATGTAAAATTGTACATGATTTTTGTATAGCTATTGTTCACTGTATTAATAACATACTGAAAACAGAATTAACTGAAGAACCAGCATTATGTATATTGGGCATTCTACCTATGGAGGCCAGCCTATCCTCACAAGTGTGCCCTTGTGAGGTGAAGTTGGCTCTCATAACGGGAAGCAGGATAGTACTAAGGCACTGGAAATCAAAAGAGAAAATTGCATTTAAAGAGTGGAGAGATGCACTGGCTCGAATAGCTTCTTTTGAGCAGCTTATCCATAGAGTTAACAACTGATATTTCATTTTGAAGACTGTTGACCGATGAGGTACTGATATTATTGTATACCCCTAATGGCAATAATCACACACTCTAAGCATGCCTGATCTCTATGTATAGCAGCAATGTATTATTAATGTAACATTAATATCATGATGTAAGAATGTGCACCTCTTGGTTTTTTCTCACCCTTCCTTTTGTTTTTTGTCTGTCTCCCCCCCCTTTTTTTGTTTTTCTTCTATTTTGCTTGGTAAAGGTGACTATTGTAAATGTTTAAACATCAAAACGCAAATAAAAAGCTTTAATCACAAAAAGGAAATTCCAGAACTTGCTGACATACCTGAATGATTATGTGCAAAAAGGAAATATGATGTAGGTTTGATAAAAAGCATGCAACCAGTGGTGATCACCCCAAAATCCTCCTATCGACCGAAAGCAAAACAATATGCACTCAAACAAGAGGCTATTGATGGCATTACACCAGTCTTCAACTCATTGTTGAAGGCAGGAGTAATAATACCGTGTGAAGGATCTCCAGTGTAAACACCGATTTTCCCTGTAAACAAGATCTGACGCACCAGTTGAGTGGCAGTTTGTCCAGGACCTTAAAGCTGTAAATGACGCAGTACAACAACGCACTCCTAATGTGCCAAATCCATATAGGATTCTGTCTGGCATTCCTCCCACGTGCACATTTTTCACTGTAAGTGATCTGAGGAGCAGCGCCTTTTTCAGTGTGCCAGTGCATCGCGATAGCAATTTGTGCGAGGGCTTTGCGGAATCGCCCACGATCTACAACCAACCACGCCCTCCAAGATTTGGAGGACCTGCAGTTGTCAGATGGCAGCGTCCGAGGCCTGCAAGCTGGCGGAGGGTCGCTCTGTGACTATATACACGGACAGCAGGTATGCCTAGGGCGTAGTCCATGATTTTGGCACCCTGTGGAAGCAGAGAGGGTTCTTGACATCTACTGGTAAGCCCTGCATGCACCATAAGTTGATTGCCAAAGAGTATTGCTATCTGCAAATGTGAGGCGCACACGAAAAACACCGACCACGTGTCCAGAGGTAACGCACATGCTGATGCTGCGTACACATGCCCCACACCACTATAGCCTCTCCAAAGGAGAGACTGACCTGCCTCTCAGGTCCATGGCTCCTCTTCGCTCTTCCTGCTGAAGTTGCCTTATGGAATGGATGTGTCAATGGGAAGGCCTAGACAGTAAACAATGTCTGCCCAAATGGCTCTTTCCTCATGATGCTAAATTGATACATGGGTTAACCCATGTATCAAAAGGAGGGATGCAAGCGGCTGTAGCACAGCATTGGTTCACAAAAGGATTCACAATTTACTCTCAAAAATACAAAAGGATTCACAATTTACTCTCAAAAATACAAAAGGATTCACAATTTACTCTCAACATTTTTGTGAAAAGTGTGTGATTTGTGCACAGCACAACGTACTGTAGGAAGAGCAGTCCTGGGAACATCCAGCACCTGACCAACCATTCCATCATATGTGACACCAGCTGGTGTTTTGACCCTCAATTAGGCCGAGGGCATTTTTCTGATTTTTACAGATTCTGAAATGGCAGACTGTAAGCTTTCAAATGATGTGTCACACATTGTAATCTGAAAAAAATTGAGGGAGCTATGCTTATTTGATTGTTCACAATCTGGGAAGGTCTGGGGAGAAGAAACCTGAGAAAACCACTCTCAAAGATTGTGAACTTTTCACACCTGGATGAGCCAGGCAGGGGGGAGTTAACAATGGCTCCTCATTTACATTGACCACTCCCAAACCATTAAGCAGTCAAGTCTCTGTCACTGAGAATGACAGATGAGAGAGAGAGAGAGTGCACACAACTGTGGGTAATTTATTTTCACTATTATTCCATCCATAAGTAACAGAATAATAGATGGTCATGGGTGTCATACATTTCTGTATTAAAATATCTAAAAGCAAAAATGGGGGTCTGCGGTCTATTTTTAGGTGAAGTTTTGATGTGAAAGTTTGAGAACTATTGTCTTAAATGACCATGACCTTTTCCTTAAAGTTGTAAGCAGAAAACATATACCATTCAGTCAGTGAAAATGTGAAAATAAACTACAAAAATATTATCCTAAAAAGGCATTTATTATAACAAAAGGCATTTAATATAAAACCAATATTCAGTAATACCAGAGATGCTCACAGGTCATTTTTTGCCTTTTTTTTTAGTCAAAGTCAAAGTCAAGTTTCAAGTCTTTGGTCACAAGTCCAAGTCAAGTCTCAGGTCTTTGGTCACAAGTCCAAGTCAAGTCTCAAGTATCTTATGGATGAGCGTTCTATCATCTGCTGCATGCCATCTGGTCTGCTTAGAACACTGCATAGCTAAAACTAAGGAATTCAAAGCATGTACTGTATTATCCTCACTCCTTTATCTATTAGCATACATTATCAGCATTGATTGGATGACATCAGTATAGATTTCCTTAATGTTAATGCACCAAAAAAAAAATCAAAAAAAAGTAAAAAGTAAAAAAATTACAAACGACAGGACACGACAGGAAGTGCCTTGCTATCCAGGTCGGTTTCGTATGACATTCTTAACTAAACCACCAGTCCTACTTAACTAAAAGTTAAGTAAAAAAATATCAAAAGAACTTTGACTTCAAAAGCTCAAAAACGTTTGCGGCATTGCCAAACCCCCCCGGAGCAGGGCGGGGTCTTGAATGCTGGTTTTTTCAGGCTGGCTAGCGAGGCCTCCCAGCCTGTAGACATGCAGGTGGAGGGCATGTGATGTCTTGTGCTTCATCAGAACAGAATTCTCTGATCTTCTCAAAAAGATACTTCTGCCTGGCCATGTCCAGTCCAGGCGGAGTCTGTACAGGAAGAGGCTCTAATGGCGGACGTTCATCTACGTCGCGTAGCAGCTGAAACTCCACTGGTTCTGCTTCACAGTGTTTTCTGGCGACAACCACACCAGGTCTCTGCGCATCAAAGCTGTAAAAGAAAGAAATGGCACATTTAAAATCTTAATAAAATAAAATAAAATAAAATAAAATAAAATAAAATGGGAATGATAATTACCTGAAGTGCTGGTAACTCTTTATCTGTGGCAGTCTTCGGAAGTATTCTGTCAGGTGTTGTTGCCAGTCATACGTTTCAACAACCACAGTGCCATTCTCTCGTCCGACAAGCTGGGGGATGTTCACATGTGCCACAGGAGAGCTGTCAGTCACAACCTTTTCGATGTCGGCCAAAGTGCACACTTTGCGCTTCCTGAAACACTGCTTGACCAGTCCAAAACACCAGTCGGGGCCAAACTTGGTGTGGCCTACAATCAGGAAGTGAATGCTCAGCTTTAAGTGGAGTTTGTGCATCGTTCTCCATGCGGCGTACCAAAGAACAAAGTTATTCTTGTTCTGCCCACTGCAGTTGTCACAGTGAAGGTCCACGTCTTCTTCTCCAACTCCATAGTTCCCGAAAAAATGATGCAGGTAATTGATGACTGCATTGCTTCCCTTGCCTGATGCCATGCCCTCATCAATCAGGTAATTCACTTGCTTAGGCATGCCTTCACAGTGGACACCAAAAAGGCCACACTTGCGTGGAGTCAAAAAATAGACAGGCCCAGGCTGTTGCGGGTCAGCCGGATAGTGCACCTGAGAGACGGAGAGATAGGAAAAAGATGAAATACAAACTGTAATCTCTGTGTGTGTGTGTGTGTGTGTGTGTGTGTGTGTGAGAGAGAGAGAGGTGTGATAAGATAAATATGTATTCTCACCTGTTGTGCAAAATCAAAACTGTAGTGCATGGTGATCGGCCTGGTTGCAGGTGTGTTCTCCCCAAACAGCTGCAACTCGTCACAGGTCTTTCTACAGGCGGCAGTCATCTCTTGATAAAGTTTTCGCTCCCTTCCAACAGAGTCGAGATGCACTTGCTGCTTCTTGACACTGTCAGATTTCAACTCATCTGGTTTGTTGATGCTCTGGATGATTCGGTCGTTGTTTTGTTGGCACTGCCAGCACAGATCCGTTTTAGGCTTGGTGCTTGCAATGTGAGGGACCAGTGACTTCCACAGCCTTGTGAAGCTGCACTCGCCAACCGCACGCTGCCCTGCAAAGACAATGTTTTTATGAGCATCACTGTACTTTACTTATCAAAAATAGATCACATAGAATAGCCTAATGGTTAAAGACACACACACACACACACACACACACACACACACTTCATGTCGCATGTTTTATTGGGTCAGAGGTTTGGAATGGAGAAGGCTGCGGAATGTTTGCATAACTATGACAATAGAAGTGTGTGTGTGTGTGTGTGTGAGAGAGAGACTAATACAAACTTACCAAGCTGTTCCATAGCATCTTTGTACAGGCGCCAGACTGAAGCTTTAGAGGCAGAAGTTGGCAGAAGCTTAGCACTAAAGTCTCTATGCGCGGCATGACGACCAGGCAAAGGAATAGCGTGGTCCTCTGCATAGATTGCTATGAATGTAACGACTCTTTTGATGTCATCATAGCCGAGGTAATTCTTGTTTGTGCGTGGTTGTGTCTTCCTCTGCCGTGGGACCAATCCATTCTCTTTGTAGGATTTGATAAGGGCTTTCAGAAGCTTTGTGCTGATGCTGGAATAAACAAAATAAAACATTAATAATCAATCAGATTTATATTTTTTGAAACAGTCTTTATTATCCTGACATTATAGCCTAAGCTAGTTTGCAATGTTTGTCCCTTGCTTAGGCTATAAATGTCACGATATATAACAAAGACTGTTTCAAAACTTTCAATCTGTTTCAATAAACTCTTTCAATAAACTAAATCTTGTTTGTTTGCAAGGTTAGAATAACACTAGCGACTATCAGCTTACAAAGAGTATTTAATGCAAGAGTCGAAATTTCAGTCCTGAAAAACAATAGCGCAAACGCCATTTTGGCGCGCAACAAACAAAGACGACCCAACATGGCGGGTCTGCACGTTTGCACACATAGGTTGCCGCCATTTTGACAATGACCAACAATGCCATGAAGATGGCAGCTCTACACGCTTCCCTTGCAACATACTATCTTTGTACTGTAAACATGGGCACGCTCTCACACTATCTCACACACACAGACAGACAGACAGACACACACACACACACACGAGTTAAGATAGATATGAAACTCACCCAAACGCAAAGCAGAAGGTCTCACGGCAAACAACAGTCGCCTTAACCATGTATTGCGTTCGGTTCTTTTGTCGCTTTTTATTCACTTGCTTTGTGGCTTGAGTCATGTCAGAATCATTCGTCAAAGCGTGATACACAGCCATAATAGCGATATCTCTACATTCTGGCGACATAGCAGAGTAATCCAGCCTCGTGTTGTAAATGACGTTGTCACAAAGTTTCTTACTGCAGGAGATTGGCTGGTGAATAGAGTTCTCTTTACGCCTGGCCTGGCATTTGCAGTCAAAGTTCCGTATTTTCTCGATTTCCTGATCATAATCTGTGTCCACGGTTATGGGATCCACTGATGTTAAAATCTCTTGCACGCTTTCAATGACTGCGCTGTCGGGCATGATCTCCGCCTCGTCTGGGTCTGGATCTGCCACCACGTCTTCAGGAAAATATTCTTCATCGTCCTCATCGTCGCTTTCATCAGCGCCCTGTGTGCCGCCGGTCATGTAATCCAGGACATACGAATTCATCAATTCTTCACTGTCCATTCCACCTGGAATGGTGAATTTGTTCAGGAGAGCAGCAACGGCAGAATCATTTTTCTTCATTTTCGCCTGGTGCTTGTCCATCTTGTCTCAGTCTCAGTCAGCTGTTGAATGTTGATGTTGTGTACAGCTCAGGTGGCTACTGAATATTTATGCTGGTGCGCGTCCTATCGCGCGGCGTGATTGGCGGATAGAAACAAAGGCCGGCCGACACCCAATCGATACTACTTATGCAAATCCAAGACACAGCCTGGCTCACTCCCGTCTCCTTGACAAAACAGGGACTTTTATTTTACAAAATTAACGCATTTAATGACCCCAAAACGTCTTCATTTTATATGGAATGGATAGTTAAAATAATATATTTTGTACTATTGGGAAAAAGAAAAAAAAACATTTTTTCAAGAAAATACTTTTGACGCTCTGCTGTGAAGAACGGCCACGGCCGAATTACGGTCCCTCTCGCCAGCTGGTGTCACATATTATGATGGATTTTATCCATCTCTCTCCATCTGAAAAGAAAATGCAGCACAACTATAAAGGAAACGTCCTTTATAGTTGTGCGTCGCGGCTACTGTCTTCCGAGTGGAGCTGTGTGGTCAGTTTTCACAACGCAGGGGACAACGCAGGGGACGCAACCCTGAGCATGACCCGGAGTTCATGTCTGAAAGTGGCTTAAGAGGGCACTCTCACTGCATGGAAATTATACAGTGTGTAGTTTACAGTTTACTCTCAAATGTGGAGACTTTGACCAGAATCCTTCACCAACACAACAAGCCATAGACATTGGTTTAAAGCGTTTAGTTACCCTTTAAGTAGAATAACCCTGAAGTGAAGTGAACTGACCTGAGCGCTGGTGTCGTCACACATCAGGTAGAGGAGGACATGCTCACATTTCTGTTGAGAGGGACAAAGACGGATCAGACAGGAACGGGACACAAACACCTGATTGGCTGCATTTTCAAGGTCCCATTTCGTATCAAATGATTTCCTTGCTTCTTTGATTACAAAAGACTTGGGCGTGCTATAGACACACCATGGAAGTCTCAAAACATGTGGGGCCGTATCTTATGCCCAGTGCAAAGGGCAAGCGTTATCTGTGATCGTTTCTAGCACTCAAAATCTCCATTTCTTCTTTTAATTACCACTGGGTCAGTACATCAAAGGATGTGTTTCAGTGACCCAGTGACTGGGTCAGTACATCAAAGGATGTGTTTCAGGGACCCAGTGACTGGGTCAGTACATCAAAGGATGTGTTTCAGTGACCCAGTGACTGGGTCAGTACATCAAAGGATGTGTTTCAGTGACCCAGTGGTTATTAAAAGAAGGAAAAAGGAAGAATTTGAGTGCTAGAAACTATCCAAGATATGGCTTGCCCTTTGAGTGCTAGAAACTATCCACGATAAGGCTTGCCCTTTTAGTGGACATAAGATAGGGCTCATGGTCCCCAGATAAATGCACACAAGCCGTGTAAGGAGAAAATGCCTCCAAAGACCCATGAGACATGTTTTTAACAGCTAAACATGAGACATGTTTTTAACAGCTAAACATGGCATAAAATGGGACATTTAAATGACACTACAAGTGAGTAAATATGTGTTTCCTTGATGGACAGGAACAAGCTGATATGAACCTGTTTTACACAACACACAGACTGAGCCAGAGCAATAAAAGCATGTGTTTAAAGGGTTAAACTCATCATGCTCCATTTCTCTGAATATTTAGCGCCGATATCATGGTCTCATTTTCAGTAGAGTGCTTAAGTCACACCCTCTTCTGGGTTCTGGGTATGAACCAAGGGATTTTCATCGCCATTCATTTTTCCATAGACATTTGGTAAAATTCGTACAAAAATAGTTGGCAACACTTTATAATAACTGCAAGTATGACTAAACACAGAGGACAATTCTCCATTAAATTTAGAGGAGTAAAATTATGGAATAAATTTTTCTATCTAGCTGAAAAACCTTCCCTAAGAACTTACAAAAAAGCCCTTAACACTTTGAGTGCCACGGCCCTTGGGCAAAAGGTTGCTGTACTGTGCCACATAGGCCGCAATGCATTTTAATATAGCCATATCATTTTTTGTGTTCCTCTTATATGGACAACCAATAGCCTCAATGAAACTTTGAACCCTTCTGTTTCATTAAAAAAAAAAACTGTGTTTATAAACCGTTCCATTTTGGAAATACACCCCTCTGAAAAAGAGTGTTTTCGACCGAAAAGAGCATGCTGAAATTAGTTTCTGAGATAATCACATCTTTATGTTAGAAAGGCGACAGAATGAATTCTGCTTTGAGTTGAACGAAATGCTATAGCTGAAATGAAAGGTTAGAATGTCTAGTTTACCTGCGGGAAAAAGTATGTCAAAAGAAACTACACATTGAAAGCTTTCATTTGATGTGTAACATAATAACAATATTCAAAACACAACATGTCCTGCACTGTTTTATCACCCCTTGTTTTATCATTCAAGCACATCATTGACTCTGAAGCTAATATTTTCTGATATAATGACACCTCAAAAATAATTTCCTTCAATAAAAGAGTGAAAACAAAGGAATTTTGTTTGGCCAAATAATATGTTTTAGCTGCAACCAGCAGCGCTGGCCCCTGCGTGCGCAGACCCTACACCTTCTTGCTGGTCTTGATTTACTGCTGGTGGGCATCAGATAGCCTATTCTAGCTTGTTTGCTGTCTATGCATCGAGCCTGCTGTTGTATGCTGTTAGTGCCCTGCGTGCCCCACCCCCCTCCTCCTCCTCCTCCGTGGTGGGAGGAGTCGAGTGTCTCTGCTGCGGTTTGCTCTGAGTTTGATCTGCACTGAAAAGTCCGCTGCCTGCATCCCCCCGCTTTTTTACAGCGTGTCCTCGGCTCCCAGCTGAGAATAATGTAACTTTTCAGAAAGACGCTGGTGTCGCCGTGTCGGCAACTAAATCATATGGATGGACTATCGCAGCCGACACGGATGGGGCTCAATTGTGGCAGCAGATGACTGCTTTTCACAGGCACAGCTAACGTTATGCTTCAAGCATATCGATGCGATTTCCGCGTTTCCTCATGACTTCTTCTCTCCTTTCTCCTGGCCTTTGTCTAATCGGGAGGGCACTGTCGCCACCTAAGGGTTCTGTAAAATAGGTTAGACACATTCAATAGCTCCCATATTGTAAGAGGCGATGTAAGAGGCTTAGATCGACATCCCCCCGTCAAAATATGAATTTGGAGTTATTGACGCCATTTGGCGTCGCTGGCAGCCTACGGTAAATTTCTCCTGACGCCATTTGGCGTCACTGGCACTCAATGTGTTAAGGAACTCTTAATTACTTCTGACAATATGTAAAAATCTTTCTTCTTCTGTATTTTGCTCTATTTCTCTTTCTTCCCTTTCTTTTGTTATTGTGTATGTTTAAACTTTTGAACTGTTAAATGAGGTGGAGTGCGCCTTATAAGCCCTCTGGGTTTTCTTTGCCTCCTCCTGCACAGTACTCCTGTCTGTATTTTAGCTCTGTAAATATATCATCTGACTTGTCATTTGAACTGTCATATGCCTTTGTTTTCTGTTTCTACTGTGCGAATAAATAAAACCTAAACCACAGTTATAAATGTTTTATTCCTGATTAATAAAATAAACTATAATGTATTTAACGATTGTTTTTAATCTAATTTATAAATGCTTTGTGAGGCATAGATCACTTTAGATGAGGTCACACAAAATACTTAAGTAACTACTAACTACCTTATCTAACTAACAACTACCTTAATTACATGGGACATGCTTAGGGGGTGGCCAGGGGTGGCCCTGGTCACACCCTGAAATCTGATTGGTCACCCCATTTGCCACCCCAAAATCCTGAGGGCGCCAGTGTCTGCAGCCGACATTACAGTGTTTCAGAGGCTGTAGTAGGCTCATTGCTAAAGCTAGAGTGAAGGGCCTGGTATCTTATGAAACCAGACATTTAGATAAATCCAAATATTAAGCCAACACGTGATCCAGAGAATCTTGAGTGACCATAAAACATTCGGTTTGCCAGTATCTAGGCTAACCTCTCTTGTTCTGATGTTAACAGATCAGCCGAGTCCCTCCAGTCTACTAGCAGGCTAACCTCTCTTGTTCTGATGTTAACAGCCACGAGATGTCATGGTTCAGAGATACCCCTGGACCCGAGCTTTAATGAATGCAGAGCTGCCAATTCTCACCCATTGAGAGTGAGAGTCACGCAATTTAACCTCTTCACACGCCACACTTGCTATTTCACACGCTCATAAATGTTTTTTCCCTCTCACTTCTATTATATTTCCATAACTCGCTGCTTAATTGCGGCTTGCCGTAGTTAGAGTCTGTCACAGGGTGAGCCCGCCCTATTCTGCCTCTGATTGGCTGACCGATATTCTTAGCCCTAACTTTAACCAATCATCAGTCCCCCTTGCCTACATCTAACCAACCCAACGAAAGGCAACAACGAGTACCAACCAATTAGAGGCAGAGTAGGGCGTAGTAGGGTCATGGCGTCACTATACCAGGAAGAGAATGCATGTTGAAAAGTTCATAAAACATGAGAGAGAAAGAAGTTGAAAAGTTTGAAGATTTTTCTGTCAGGTGAAATGCCGTGACACTCTTTCAACCGAAGCGGCAGGTCAAACGGTAGGTAACCACCTCATTTTGATCATACAAAATACGTTATTTTTATAGAATAAAATGCCTTATAGCCAGTCCAGGCAGGAGTGTAAACCAAAACACACACACGCACATGTGCCAGGGTTGCCACGCGTCTGGAAAGTGCTTGAATTTAAAACAAAAAACTAAGACCTTGAAACTGCTTGAATTTATAGAGGCCCTTAATGTCTGAATTTGAGCCTTGTGATCTGAACAAAACAGAAAGAAATGCACTTTATTTTTTTACATTATTGTTCTGGTTCTTGTTACAGTAGCCTATCACTGAGAAGAAATATATGGTGTTGTTGAGCAAAGGTGCATTTCATTATGTTAAGTGTTACTGATTCATGCTGATGTGTAAACATGACTAGAAGGGGAAAAAATGCACTAAAGGAAAAGGCTGCTACTGTATATGTTCTGTTATATTCATTGACTTCAATCATGAGAGGCCAGTTGGTAGGATTTAACAAACTTTATTTAGCAATCGGCATGCATGGCAAATACTTTGGCGCATGACTCCATTAGCCAGTGGCGCTGCTCTTGAGGCAAGAGGAGGGCATCTGCGTAGGCTAGGAGATCCCCCAGGAGATCAGGAGTCACGACTCGTTGGTGGCGGACTGGGGAGGTGGGTGGGGCAAAACAACGCTTCGGAGGACGGCTCAGGGGAGATGGACTGCCGTGAAGCTGCTGCTGCTATGATCGGCCAGAGAGAGAGAGGTGACGTAGAACCCTTGCTATATATATGAGAATTAACTGACGTCATATCTGACGTCGTTACAGACGTCATACTAAGACTTTGACTGACCACGTCATACTAGGACTTGACTGACGTCAGGGGGTGATCGGATTAGATTATGCACGAATGGCCTTCAGCTTGAAATATGGTCTAGAGACCTCACTTCAATCATGAGAGGCCAGTTGGTAGGATTTAACAAACTTTATTTAGCAATCGGCATGCATGGCAAATACTTTGGCGCATGACTCCATTAGCCAGTGGCGCTGCTCTTGAGGCAAGAGGAGGGCATCTGCGTAGGCTAGGAGATCCCCCAAAAGGAAGATCTGATTACCGGAGGTTAATTGAGATCTGCGGGCACCGGTAGTTGATTGTACTTTTCTGGCCTTCGACCTTTTTAACGACTTATGGCTACTTGCGGCTGGCGCTTCCCAACTCGGTCGGGCCTTCGATCTTGACCCCTCTACTTGCGTTGCGGCTGGTGCTTCCCAGCTCGGTCGGGCCTTGCGCGCCGCACGCTTCCCAGCTCGGTCGGGCCTTGCGCGCCGCACGACTTGGCCTTCTGACTAACCCTGACTCTCTCTCTCGACTCTCTCTCTCCCCCAAAAATGATCCGGGAGATTTACCGCGCCTACTGGGCGCTGTGCTTTTCGGGGAGCCACCACCAACGAGACATTTTGGCACGGAGCCCGGGACACTGTTTGTTGCCATGCTCGCCGATTGAGGGAGGAGGGTTCTTTGGGCCACGGTATGGCCGCCTGCTCCGGGCGGGTGTAGCTGGAGAGCTGATGAAGACCAGCTGGAGCGTCCGCTTGAGGTGCTGGATGACTTAGGGGTTGGTGACTTAGTGACTTAGGGGTTCCCAACTTGGCCTGGGTGACTTAGTGATTTCCCGACTGGGCGCTGGACTAGGATGACTTAGGGGTTGGTGACTTAGTGACTTAGGGGTTCCCGACTTGGCCTGGGTGACTTAGTGATATCCCGGCTTGGCGCTGGACTTGGAAGACTTAGGGGTTGGTGACGGGGTTCCCAACTTGGCCTGGGTGACTTAGTGGCTTCCCAACTTGGCGCTGGGGCCAGTCTGAGGCCTGAGCCTGA
The DNA here is from genome assembly GCF_964638095.1 of Poromitra crassiceps. Lineage (NCBI taxonomy): Eukaryota > Metazoa > Chordata > Actinopteri > Beryciformes > Melamphaidae > Poromitra > Poromitra crassiceps. The sequence goes on from NC_139623.1 coordinate 60,896,641, forward strand.
TGTAGCGAGCCATGGGGAGTAGATTGTTTCCGGGAGTTAGGATGACTTAGGGGTTGGTGACTTAGTGACTTAGGGGTAGGTGACTTAGTGACTTAGGGGATGACTTAGGGGTTGGTGACTTAGTGACTTAGGCGATGACTTAGGGGTTGGTGACTTAGTGGTTTAGGGGATGACTTAGGGGTTGGTGACTTAGTGGCTTAGGGGATGACTTAGGGGTTGGTGACTTAGTGGCTTAGGGGATGACTTAGGGGTTGGTGACTTAGTGGCTTAGGGGATGACTTAGGGGTTGGAGACTTAGTGGCTTAGGGGGTGACTTAGGGGTTGGTGACTTGGTGGCTTAGGGGATGACTTAGGGGTTGGTGACTTGGTGGATGGCTTAGGGGTTGGTGACTTAGTGGCTTAGGGGATGACTTAGGGGTCGGTGACTTGGTGGCTTAGGGGATGACTTAGGGGTTGGTGACTTAGTGGCTTAGGGGTTCCCGGCTTGGCCTCGGTGACTTAGTGCTGAACCGGATTGTACGATGAGGGGTCCGGAATCCGAATCCGGATCTTCCCCTTAGGGGTTGGTGACTTTGTGGCTTAGGGGATGACTTAGGGGTTGGTGACTTGGTGGCTTAGGGGATGGCTTAGGGGTTGGTGACTTAGTGGCTTAGGGGTTCCCAACTTGGCCTCGGTGACTTAGTGACTTCCCGACTTGGCGCTGGACTTGGATGACTTAGGGTTGGTGACTTAGTGGCTTAGGGGATGACTTAGGGGTTGGTGACTTGGTGGCTTAGGGGATGACTTAGGGGTTGGTGACTTGGTGGCTTAGGGGATGACTTAGGGGTTGGTGACTTAGTGGCTTAGGGGTTCCCGGCTTGGCCTCGGTGACTTAGTGCTGAACCGAATTGTACGATGAGGGGTCCGGAATCCGAATCCGGATCTTCCCCCCAGAGGTTGTCGGCTTTTAACATGTATGTTTTTTTTTTTTTTTTTCCCTCTTAGTTGTGTTATTATTGTGCTTGCTGACAAGCAAGGCACAATCTTGAAATCCCACATACTTATTATTCTATCTGCCAAAAAGTTCTACGACTAATAACTCACCCAATTTTTGCGCCACATAGACATGCCAGACCTCAAAATGACCGGCTTATTGAGCACAGGTGTGCTATGACTTTGCTAAGGGTTTGTGAAAGCGGTTTGGCCGCAATTCCCCATTAAGCGCCATTTTTTTCCTCATTGACTTGCATGGGGTTTGGAAAAATCTTGCAAAATCTTGCAGTAAATTAGCTGTCATTCAGAAACCATAACAGCTAGAGCTACGAAACTTGGTAGGGAGGTGCACTGAGGGGTCTTTTACTATCCCCGAAAAAATTGCACCAATTGACCAGATGGTGGCGCTATAACAGCCCTCCTTACCTTTTGGTCCATAACTTTTGAACCGTAGGGTCTATCATCAAAATTATTTTTTCCCTGGATTCCTTGGGTCCTCCCGCATCTACTCAACTAGGCCACGCCCATTTGCGTCTGACTAGATTTTCCGCCATTTTGCATTTTGTCCAAAACCGTTTTTTTGCCATTTCTCCTTGAAATTTTGTCCAATCTTCACCAAACCAACGCACACATCATGTGGGGACTGTCCTGCACAACACTGATTTGGAAGTTTTGAAAAAAAACGCACCGTTGCGATATAATCCACTTCCAAAGTTTGGTGGGTGGGGCCTATTTCACAAAAATCGTCCGATGCTAACCAAACTTTGTACAGGTGTGGACGGATGTACTCTGAGCCTATAGGAGAAATATTTTGTCATTTAGCCTTTAGGGGGCGCTATAGCAGCATTCAGTGCCTGTCCCTTCTAAATTGTTTTATTTTGAAGGGCGGCAGGAAGTGCGGATTCATTCTCATTATGGCCAGCCTTCCTTCTTGTATGACACTTGACACTTGTCGCACGCACGCTATTGTACAGACAACAGACACACCTATGCTTGTATCACAGTGGGTATATCACTCATGGTCTCACTCTCATTTGCATACTGTATGTTTTCAGCAGCTCCAACTCTTCTCTGTTAAAAACCAAATGCTAAAAGTGTACTGGAAACAGGAATCTGGTGAGATTTTACCAGATAAATAGAGCTAAAGAGCAACTCTGAGCAGCAGTGTTGCATGTTGGGTAGAGCAGTGTTGCATTTTGGGTAGAGAGAATGATATACACTTGTCGCCAACCATGGGAGGCCTGTCTGTTCTGTTAACTGCTGTGTTACTGTAGCATGGAAACATGTCCAGAAAACAATGAACTGAACCCATGGGTAAGTGTCACCACTTTGTGGTTGTTCATTATATACAGCCAGCTGGGTTTGAAAACATAATGGAAGAGATAGCCTAGTGTGAATAGCCTAGTGTGGATGGAGGCTGTTAGCCACAACAACTGTGCCTTATAGGCTAACCTCAGCCAGCCAAAACAAACACCTTGTCCCCCTGGCGTTAGGACACACTGTTCATCAATGTTTGGGACTAGTTGCAACAAGCTAATTGAGCTAATGCTAGCGTTAGGCCAGCGTTTCTCAACTGGTGGGTAGCGTCGCGGGGCCGTTTTGATTGGGTCGCGGACATTGACATTGACTTTTTTTTTTTTTTTTCATTTGTTAAATTCAGATTATTGAAACTGGATTAGCCTGACCAGTTTTACTTGTTTAACAAGCTGAAGCATATGCTCTGCCTGTAATTCAAGAGAAGTCTGCCTTTTCATTTCATATTTAATTTTAGTTCAATTCAGATGATTGAAACTGGATTAGCATGGCCCCAGTTTAATTAAAAGTTATGACCAGTTTAACTAAAAAGCATATAGCCTGCCTGTGATTCAAGAAAAGTCTGCCTTTTATTTCATATTTCATACAGTTCAAATAAGACTTTCTGACCATGACCAGTTTGACTTGTTTAAATTTAAAAACATACAGTATAGGCCTGTAATTCAAGTCTGCCTTATTTCAATTGGTTTTTAGCCCTAGTTGCACTTCTGTTGCACTTTTTTGTTCATTTGACAGTGCATGAAGGCATTGTGTATTAAATAAATGCGCTATTTTTTGTGCAATAAATTTGAGTGGTTTAAAAAAAAATCTGAAATGTGGGTCGCGACTTCATGACAAGGAAAATAGTGGGTCCTGAGGCTACACCAGTTGAGAACCACTGCGTTAGGCGTTAGTTAGCATGCTACCCAAGCAGCTTCTCTGGCTGACTGGACACATGACAACCGATCAGCAACTCTGTAACAAAACTAAAAGGGTAACATTACTTTGGTGACCAGGGACTATTATCAGTACATTTGACTTCTTACACTAACATAATGGAAGATAGCCTACATTAGTTACTGGCTGATTAGATGCAGCCATTGATAGCTTTTCACTTGTGTGTTTGCAGCTCTGGTAAGCCTGCTAGTTTTGTAAACAGTTGTTGTCGCAACCATAAACATGAATGACACTACAAGGAATACTACTTCTCTGGAGGTTATCATGTCCTATTTTCCTTGAGACAGTTGGAGACATTTACAATACATGGTAATTATTGATGCTGTAGTTTGCAGGTAATGTAGTTTTAGATTGCAGAGATTGGGCCAGCCTTTTGTGTCTCTCTAGTAGGCTACAACCAGTCTGACTTCCCCACCTACCAAGTACTTCTACTCCAAAGTCCTTTTACTCACATAGGCACCCCCATAACTACTTAGTCCCCCTAGGTCCATGGGCAGGGACTTTGGAAGCCAGGCGGTGCATGGCGAGGACAGCAAGCACAATTACATTTTCGTTAGGAAATGTAGACATTCTAGTTACTATTGTTATTAGTGGGCGCTTAATGATAGGATGATCGGATCACAGACCAGGTAGATTGTCAATCAACTCGCTTTATTTAATCAAACACAAGGGACACCTACAGTACATGTGGTGTTTTCAAAGCAATGTAAATCAATATTTCTTGTTTGGTGGGGGGCGGGTCCTTTGCGGGCAGCGGGAGCGGGGGTGGGCGTCCCCGCAGGTGCTACATGCGTGCAGGAAATTACATTTGGGATATGTGCACACGTTTTCATTGAAATATCTGCAAAGGGAGTCGGGGGAATGGGCATGCACCTGGGAGGACCCGCTGGTGTCGGGCGCTGTTGGAGAAAAATATAAGTTCCATTGGCATTTCCCAATAAGCTATTTGCATACACATAATTAATGCTATGAGTCATTAGTCCCTTTGCATTGGCCCATGACATTTCACCCCATTTCACCCATAGCAGGGACTGCTCCAATTGCTGAAACCTTGGACAGTGCATCAAGTCCCATAACAATTGATAACAGTCTCTCAGTCAGACAGGCAGCCCTGTAGGCTCCAAGTCAAGTCATCACCCCCTCCTCTCTGCCTTTTCCTCCTCCTCTTCTTTTTACAGTATAAAGCGTATGTCAAATTGTGACATCGCGGCTGAATATTTGACTCTGTATGACATATCAGAATTGTGTACATTGAGGTTCAGCCCTCTGTCAATATACATATATTGCAGAGAATATTGTATTAAATATACTTTTATGTTAAACAGTCCTGGACTCAAGGCTTCAATTAATTTGGTATTAGATAAGCTGTGATATACATTTACATATACATTTAGCGGAAAGAATAGATTTTATTCTCTATCAATTGGCGTGTCACGAACAGGATATCTATGACAGAGCGGGTAAGTCTGAATTAATTTCATAATTCATTACTGAGCTGTCATCTGATATTTAAAAGAATCTGAAATATTTGCATGTTGTGGGTTTATCAAAAGGCTTTTGTGATATGGATCTATAAATACTGTAGGTCCAGCAACAGGTCCAAGGAAGCAGGACCAAGTTGATGCTTTTGAACAAATGGGTCTTTTTCATTATGGATCTCCTTTTAAATGAGGTCCAGCAACAGGTCCAAGCAAACAGGACCTAGTTGAGGCTTTTGTGAAACAGGTCCAGCAACAGGTCCGATAGCAGGACTTAGTTGAGGCTATTAAGAGGACATAACAAGTCCAGCAACAGGTCCAAACGCAGGACCAAGTTGATGCTTTTGTAAGATCCCCCATAACCTGCCACTCACTCGGCGGGGTGTAGCCCCATGGCGCGCTGGCTAGGATCGGCCAGAGATATTGAGCACCGAGCGAGACTGGGAAGCAATCATAGTTGTATAGCAATATGGTTGATAAGTTTTTTGAGATTCCCACAATGTGTAACAAGCATGTAACAAACAAACAACCAAAAATAAGCAGCTGTTTCATTGTAAAACAACACAATTTCTTAAGAAGCCTATTTTAAAGGAGCAAAAATTGAAGGAAGTTTGCAAAAAGTGTATTTTAGCCAATCCCAAAATACAGAATCAATTGTCCATCGAACAAATTGATCTGTCACCAAATTTGTAAATTCCAGATACCCCACACACGGACGGAACTGGTCAACAGGAGAACAACCGTCCCTCTGTCACCACCCCACATCGACTAAAAGGTAAGGTGTTGTAAATTACTTTACACACACACGGACACCTCAAGATCACAAGTAAGTGATAAACAAAAACAGTAGCTGTCTCTCTCTCTCTCAATGAAGTAAGCTATTTTAATACCCTTGGTGCGTAATGCAAGACTGAAATATAAAGTGTTTTGAATGTGAATAAATGAGACATTTATATAAAATGGGACATTCACAGTAAACTAGTTAAATCAGTGCTTTGCTTAAGCAACAAAGTGGAGTGTTTTACGAGAGAGAGACAAATGCGTACACCAGCAGTGTTGACAATTTTCATAGAGCACAGCCCCAAAAAGACAATTGAGATAAGCAGCTCTCTCCCTCTTTTCCTGTCTCATACTGTAAAAATGGTTTGATTCCCTCTCTGAGACCTGTAAAAATGAGTGATAATAGGTCGGAGAGTGGGCAGCCAGAACCTTGGAAACTACGAAAAGCGGAACGTCTGCGGGCGAGAGACATTCTTAGACAGCATGAAAAGAAAAACATGCCCCCCATACCACCTGGCTCATGTGCTGACATAGTACGTTTAAAACTAGGAGAAAAGTATGTGATACCTTTCATGCATGATCTTAATAAAGGTACTAGAGGCCTCTGGCCTGTAGGAGGATCTTTTGATAAAGATAAGATTGGATACATGCAAATTGCAGCCAGACAGTCACCCAATCTCCAATGGTCAGAGTCTTATGTGACAGAATGCATAAGAGGTTGGAAGCATGTTGCTGATAGGCATCATCAGCTCCCCCAAGGCAACGCAACGAGAGTGCCTTGCTCTGACATGGACAAAAATAAGGCTCCCATGCCAGATATGACAAAAATTTACTCTGAGAAAAGGGATTCAGACCAAATTGACCCTAAACATGCGATACAGTCTAACCTTGATGAAGAACAAATTCACACTAGCAGCACAGAGTCACTCACTGATAAACCTGACCATCCTCATCTAATTGCCCCCAAGATAATGTGTGATAATACAGCCATTCTCAAACCATGGACCCCCCAGGAAGCACGAAGCATGCTTAAGTACAGTCCAGATCCTTTAAAAAGACCCATTGCTTTCCATAGCTGGCTAGCTCAAATGATAAGTTTGTATGACTGCTTGATTCCGGATGTGAGACAATTGTTGTCACTGGCTTACAATCTGGAGTGGAAAAGTGTACACAAAAATTTCTCGTTTCCAGTGGGAGATGGGAATGAAAATTGGATAGCAGCAACAACAGGAGAAAATTATTCCAGGGATGATTGGATAAGAGAAATATGTCTGGAATCGATCAAAAGGTCAGCCAGAGACTCAGTAGATTATAGTAAAGTCATTTCCTGTACACAAGGTCTGAAGGAAGACACTTTTCATTTCATACAGCGGTTTCAAATGACGTGGGACAATTCTGTTGGAGTGGATCAGCAAAATTTGTTAGCTGTACAAATACTCATGAATTGTTTACGTCCCGAGATTGCAACTGCCTACAAGATATCTGAAAAAGATTGGCACACAGCAGATTTTGATCAGACTATAGCAGCTCTGTCGGACTTATGTAGGGACGGGATATTTGACACAAAAGGCGAACAAAGTGTTTTAAATATGGCCAAGCAGATACCTGTGAACATACAAACAGACCCAAATCATTTGCCAGATCAGATGGTTCAGCATTCTATATCAGCTGACCACATGCCAGTACGCATTGACAATTCAGGAAGTTCCCCATACAAGTACACCATGCATGTGCCTCGAAACCACACTCGTTATAAAGGCTACGATAAATGCAACTACTGCAGAAAAAGAGGACATTACGCGAACAAATGCCGATATAAAAAACGGGAGCAGCGAGTGGACAAACAGCCATCTTTTTGATTCAATTGGCTCAAGTAGCAACACGATGGTCATTCTTCCCCTTATCAATGTGTTTTGGAACATAGCAGGCTGAAATAATTTGTTTATGTTCCCTTGGAACAGTCAGTCTTCCAACAAGGTTAAGCATAGCCAAAACATTAGCCAAAACATTAGCCTGGCGAAAACAATTTGGAAGACAATGCCAAGCTAGACTATGGCGACACCTCCAGGCTGATTGTGTTAACACACCCTGAGAGAGCAAAGTGATTGAATGAAATTTTTGTTTGTTATGAATCAATAGAGTGAAGTAAGCTCTGCATTATTTAAAGTGCAGTAAGCAATTTTGAATCAACCAATTAATAATAAATAGACTGTTGATTATTATTTTGAATAAATCATAATAGAATGTGTTGTGAAGGGTAAGAGTTTCCTGTGTGTGATAATCTGAATCTGAAGTATTTTCTTAAACAGAAAAATGCACATTTATCAACCACCAATTGGGTGGATGAGAAATAAAATTAAGTGGGCATACCAACATTTAACTTTTGGTTTGATTTACACATAGCAAAATTTACACTTAAGTACGCGGGAGATGTTTTCAAAAGTATCTATAAATAAGTCAATGGCCTCTGAGGACGAGATTACACTTGAGTTTGCGTTTAGAGTATTGTTGTTTTGCCTCAGTCTGGGGACTGACCCACCCCAATAAGCTAGCTCTTAAAGCAGTTTTTTTTGGGAATTCATCCAGCCCACTCAAGACAAGTCCACGATATCTGTAAACTTGAAAGGCAGACTCAAGGAGCCATCTTGTGTATGAGGTTCATTGCAAACAAATTATAAAGTAAACAATTGAATATGTACTCACAGAGTATCTCAAAACATTATCTGCCGTATGTACGTACTTGTTGTACTAATAACTTGTAATGAAGTTATTTTGTCTAAAATACAGGCACATTGTGAAATATAATGTTTATATTTGCAGGTTGTACGTCACAGGACACCAGCATAAATCTGTACTTTGAGTACTTTGATCCACAGTTCAAGAGGTCTACTTGACCTAGTTTTTTGTAGAATAAAGAAAATTCTTTCTATTTTCAATATTAAATAAAAATGAAGTGTTTTAAAGTATCATTTTAAGAAAAATCAGTTATATGATACTGTGATTATGTTTTAATGAATATGATTAATCAATGTTATGAATGTTTTGCATTTTAGAAAGTTTCAGTTCCTATTCCAAACAAACCAATATTAAAGTAAACTAGAAATAGAATTTTATTCTAATAAAATAGTTCCCAAAAAGAAATTAAACCACTGCATGGAGTTGGGCTATTAAATAGTTTAATAACAACAATAACAACAGCACCAGGAACAAACAAATAAATGAATGAACTAGAGTCATCACATAAGATGAGAAATATTGTTGTTGTTGTGAATACTTTGAAAATATTGTTCCTGTTGTGAATACTTTGAAAATATTTTACTTAAAGACATGATTCCTTTTACAGGAAGGTTTGAATAAAGTGAAACTGGAAAATATATATATACATACATGTACCGGTATATAAGAAGTTTCTTTTACAATAGTGGAAAAGATTTAAGTGTGATTTGGAACACACTGAATATTAAGTTCAATGCATTATATAATGATATTAAATAGACTATTTGCATTGAACCATATAGAGTTAAGATTAGTAGGCCCACTCCTATATATTATAGCCGCAGTGGTGATGTAATTTTGTCATTATATCACTAAAATCTGTTTTCTCTTTCCAATAGATAATGGAGATGCTGTGATATGAGCTGAGACTGCGCTGGACTGCATATTGATCAAAAATTCTGTGTTTTTTCAAGTGTTTAATGTTTCCTATGTTTTCAAAAAAAACCCTGCCCAGCCCTGGCCCACAATTAAGTACAGATACAAGCATTAGATTGAATAGTGAACTTACATTTTGTAATTATTATTGTTATAGTTGATGAACATAACAATTGGGTGGATTGTTGGAGAAAAATATAAGTTCCATTGGCATTTCCCAATAAGCTATTTGCATACACATAATTAATGCTATGAGTCATTAGTCCCTTTGCATTGGCCCATGACATTTCACCCCATTTCACCCATAGCAGGGACTGCTCCAATTGCTGAAACCTTGGACAGTGCATCAAGTCCCATAACAATTGATAACAGTCTCTCAGTCAGACAGGCAGCCCTGTAGGCTCCAAGTCAAGTCATCACCCCCTCCTCTCTGCCTTTTCCTCCTCCTCTTCTTTTTACAGTATAAAGCGTATGTCAAATTGTGACATCGCGGCTGAATATTTGACTCTGTATGACATATCAGAATTGTGTACATTGAGGTTCAGCCCTCTGTCAATATACATATATTGCAGAGAATATTGTATTAAATATACTTTTATGTTAAACAGTCCTGGACTCAAGGCTTCAATTAATTTGGTATTAGATAAGCTGTGATATACATTTACATATACATTTAGCGGAAAGAATAGATTTTATTCTCTATCAGGCGCCCAGGAGGGGGCGGGGGTGGGGGCGGCGCCGGACTGAAAGGCCACCTTTGGGCAGAATTGTGCAGAGTGCCCCGGTTCGCCGCACGAGTAGCAGGTGTTCGCCGGCCGCCCGCTAACCAGCGACGTGAAGATCTGCATGTCCATAATGGACCAGTTAAGCCGCGTATTAGCCCGGGTGATCATCAGGGCGGCTTTAGCGGAGAATGCTTTATGATACTGGTAGAATAATTTACCGTGGTTGGAGTAGAGGTCCACTATTAGCGCTATATATAAATCTAGCTCGTAGCGGCGCTCTGGGTACACCTCACAGATCACGTCGCGGTAGACGCCAAACGTGTTCAGGAAGTCACATAGGGAGAGGTCTTTGGACAGGCGGGGGTCGGACGACTTTAAATAGACAGGGCCATCTGGGTCACCCGAGACCTTCCTTTTGCACTCGGGGGATGGCAGGAGTATGCTAACTAAATTGATGTCTCTGCCCTTCAAAATCTGGGATCTCAACCTGGGAGACACATCGGCACAGGGAGAAACAAAAGGCATACCAAATGAGATGGCGGGCGTGGCGGACGCCAGGGTGTTCATCTGGGCGGGTTGGGCGGTGGTGAGGAGCACGTCGGCTTGCTGCGTGGGCGGGGGCGGGATCGGCTGCTGCGCCGGCTGGGCTGCGGCGAACGTGGGGGGAAAGGGGGGGGGGGGGTTTCCAGGGCCCTCAGACGAGCATCTACTGATCTGCTAGCCTCTAGCAGGGACAGCAGAATGGCTCTTGACGACCCCTGTCGGCTCGGCGGAGCTGCGAATGGTGCCGTTTCCGCTTCCGGGGCGGCGGCCTGGAGGTCAGTGCGACCAGGAAGGACATGGCGTCTCGCGGTGGCCCCGCGGCCTGTATTTCCCCGGCGTCTCCCCGCTCTCGGAGCGGCTGCCTCTGCTGATCTTCGTCCGCGGCCTCTCGCACGTCCACGCCGAGCGGCCTCCCCCTCTGGCACGCTCGCACGCGTTCTTGGGCGACCGGGCGCACGCGGCACTTCGTCATCTGCTCTCCTTTCAAGGGCCGTCGCAGTGGCGCGCCCCGTGCCACGGGAACGCGCGCCGGGCCTTTTCATCGTGGCTGCGTTGGCGGCCTGTGGTCCGGCCGCTTCGCCAACGTCTTCATCAGACGTCTCGGAAAGCAAGAACGCACCGTGGCCGATCTGGAACGGGGTCTCGTTGGCTGAGCTGCTGTCGCTGTCCATGGACTGCTCTGGCTCGGAGCTCGACATGCCGGGAATGGAGTGGGAAGCGTTGAGGAATATGCGGGGAATATCTGCGTTGGATTTCCACGGGTAGAGAAGGCTTGAGGGTGCTGATTCGGTCTCCAGATATGGTGCAAAACAACGCTTCGGAGGACGGCTCAGGGGAGATGGACTGCCGTGAAGCTGCTGCTGCTATGATCGGCCAGAGAGAGAGAGGTGACGTAGAACCCTTGCTATATATATGAGAATTAACTGACGTCATATCTGACGTCGTTACAGACGTCATACTAAGACTTTGACTGACCACGTCATACTAGGACTTGACTGACATCATCAAAGTTGCCCATCCATGGTTACGGCATGACAATATTTGTTCGGCCCCCGGCAACAATCTGGGTTTCTCATGTGGCCCCCCATGAAAAATAGTTGCCCACCCCTGGTCTAATCCTACTGTAGACTTGGACTATGTGTATTCTATTCTTTTTAGCAATTGATCATATTTCTTGCATGTTCACTATTCAGAGTAAAGACAGAGAGAGAGCATGAGGAGGCTGACAGTGCAGGGAGAGCAGCTGGCATGGGGGTGAAGACTGAATAATTACATCACAGCAGTAATCCTAATGTTAATTTAAATTGAGATATCCCTCTAAATCTACCCTAAAAAAGGGGCAAAAAAAAATCGCATCCCTTCCCTTCTCACTCCTAACTTTGGCTGAAACTTGGCAGCCCTGTGAATGATACTGGCAATGTTAAAGACACTGACCATGACAGTAGGCTGTAACTGAGTCATTGTCATTGAGAAGTGCAAGTATGGCCATGTTGTCAGATTATTTTAAGTATACGGTGATGGGTGAGGGGCTGGTGCAGTCGTTGGTGTGTAGAGTGTGTACAGGAAAGGGCTCGGCATAGCCCTGGGGGCTCCGGTGTTGACTGTGAAGCTGTCTCACCCTCTGATCCAGCAGGCTGAGGCAGGACGTCCTGCGTCTGTGGGAGCTGTAGGGGTCTGTGGGGTCTGACAGGTCCTGACACAACGAGCACACCCAGTCCCACCTGAAGAGGGGAGGGACACAGAAAATCAACTCAAACACAATGAAACTCTATGATCCCTGGGAGGAGACTGCAGTCATTGGTAACTGCAGCAGAAATTTAGATACTGTCAGGAGGAGAGGTAACACACGCCATGTTGGAGGTGGTCAGCTCTGTGAACAGCTGACTGTGTTTCTGTCGTTTCAACAGACGGTTCATTTTCAAGGACATTATGTTTTCGGTGCTGTTTGTTTGTTTGTTTATTTGGATCTCTTTTAGCCCAATTGGACTATTCTTCAAAGAGTCCATAGCATAACATGTAATACTAGGGTTGTGCGATGTCACCAAAATATCCATCGTGATTGTTTTACAGTGAAACATCGTTTTGAACGATGGCATCGTCATTGATGCCATCCGCCGCTGCAATGCACGTTAAAAGCAGGATAGCTGAGCTCTTCATGAGACCGACAGGCAGGCTACTACTGCACAGAGCCAGGCCACTCAAGCAGTAGCAGCAGCGGCAGCTACTGCTGTAACAGCTAGCTGCTGCTGTTGCTGTATTTCTCTCTCAACTCTCTCTCATTAGGTTCAAAAGCCCACGCGAATCTAACGTTATATCCGCCAGTAATTCTGTCAGTTTTCTGCCAGCTAGTTAAATTCAACACACACACGCACACGTTGTTGGTCAGGATCTGTAACGTTAACGTTTGTTTTGCGCCGTTCAATATTGCTAGTGTTGTATCAACTTCAACTTTCACTTTGGAAACAGGCGAGTTAAATTCACAGTTGAAGACTTGTACTCACTTTGGGTTGAAAACAGGAAAGAACGTGACGTTTCTTCTTTGTCTTAAAAGTGTTCACAACAAAAGAACTGACTTCTCATGCGCGGGGGATGCCCCGGCGACATTAAACAAGCGCACCCAGTGCAGAGAAGCACTAGAGCGGAGGAGGGGGAGGGGAGGCTTCTCTGAGTCTGAACTGGGGGCGCTCGTTTAATGCCGCCGGCGCATCCCCCACGCGTCACGGTAAGTGGACTTGGTATTTTTTATTATTAAAACGGCACAAATTTATTTCGAACATAATTAATCACTATGATCCGATGTAGAAGGCTCAGAGGTTGATGGGGGGTCGGCCAATCACGATGGTCGATGCCCGCGGGGCAGGCTCAGAACGTGAGAAAGCAACATTATTAAATAATTTAGAGCAGTGAAACACGCAGTGTAATTAACCGTGAACTCTCTCTCACACACGTAGGTCTACACACACAATCAGACAGACTCTTGCTGCACTCTCTATACTATAGCCTACATGGAGTAAAGAAACGCTTCAATGAGGTAGCCTATGTGCTCTCAAAACAAACATTTTGGAAGGATTATTAGCTGTAATTATTATTTGAAGTGTCCATCTAATGCCACCGCAGATTTTCTGTTGTGGACTCGACTGTGATCTATTTGTCAACTTTACTGCAACGTGAGTAGGCTACATGACCGGCTGCGAGCGCATGAGGTAATTAAAAAAAGGCAAGCCGTCTGCGCACCTGCTGCACTACTACTATGCTTAATTAATTGAAGAAAGACCGACATGAAAGCAGCCGCGCAACTCATCGCAGTACGACTGTTGTCGCGCACAGCAGCATGTGAGTGTCTGTGTGTGTGAGAGAGAGGGGGGGGAGAGAGACAGAGTTATTAGCTACTTTTCACACATTGGAAGCTCTGCTGTGCTCCTCCTGAGTCCGGAGACATATTACATTAAATTGGCCGTTGCGGGCTGCTGCGTTGGGCTGGGTTCGGAATTTTCCGATATTTTAACGGGCTGGGCGGGGCGGGCTGGCTCCAATGACGGGTTGGGTTGGGGCGGGCCTTAAAAAACCCTGACCCGCGCATCACTATCATTTAGGTTAGGTCCTATAAGGATGACTGGACCATAGAGGACAGTGTACTCTAAAACTTGACGTGATGTCATTAGGTCCTTTAACTCATTCTCTGCCAGGGTCATTTCGGTCTGTGTGCTCCCAGTGCCAGGATTTTGAGCATATTTCCTGATCTTCCAGGACCCACAGAATATTCTGTGCTAGGAATAAAATTACACAACATATCTCACAATAAAGCAGAGACTCTCTTCTTACCCCTTGTAAAAAACTGAAACTCGACCATGTTTCCTTGTTTAGTTACAAGCAGTGGCAGTTAGCTTGTTTTCACTGAAAATGCCCTCCTTTGTAACAGAAATAGGAGAAAAAGAGGTTTTTAGTGAACGACACCGTTTCAAGCAGAACTCTCTTTTGAGCCTTTTATTTTTTGCCTCAGTGACACATCAGACATATACAGTATTTGTTTTCCCAAATAAATAAATAAAAAATAAAAAATAAGAGAATGTATTTTACAGTTGCCATGTGGATTTTTAGCTTAGCTTGATAAAAGCATAAACAAATGGAACGAACACACTCTCACACTCTCTCTCTCTCTCTCTCACACACACACACACACACACACACAGGAATAACGAGTGCTGTAACGTTACCTGCTGTCACGTTACCTCTCATAACTAACGTTAGCACAGAAGATCACACAATAGCTACGTTAGTGCTGTAAACTTCGAAATGTTTATGTGACACATGTTTCGCCTTGGTTGCTGGGGACGGGTGTGTGACGCGGTTTGACGCGTTTGACGTATCCATGTGATTCCCTCTCCCTTGAGTGTGACAGAGCTGGCAAGAGGAAACGTGAAGCGAGTCATGCCGGCGGCATAAGTTATAAACAATGCGTGACAATTATACTCGAATGTTGTGTGTGTGATCATTTCATCTCAAACGCGATACAAAAAATAGGCTACTTTTTACCATCGTCATCGCTCCAAGTGGCACCCATTTCTCCTCCTCCGATTCATCCGTGTCAGAACGCTGTGAAGGGGAGCCTTCGTAGCAACAACAAAAACGCCAGCGTCTTCCTCGCCATCGTCGCCATCCGAGAACTCTGGATCGGACTCTGTTTCGACCACAGGCTCCACCCATAAATACTAAACTAGCGGGTTCCTGTTATCAGTTTGACCTGAAACAATGTCACAGGCTGGGAAAGTGTCTGATGTAATGTAAACACCCAAAACATGAAAGTACGTCCGAGTACGTCTTTGGCACAGAACGCCATTGTTAAAAGTACGTCCGGGTACGTCTTTAGCAGAGAATGAGTTAATGTCTGTGACACCATTCTTTGTAATTTTTACCAATCTTTTATTGAAAGTCTTTTAACTTTTTCATTTATTTGCTGGTTCAACGTGTTGTCTGTGAAGGACAGGAATAGCCTAAACGCTATAGTCAAGGTCTGCTCCAGGATTATTGGAGTCCAGCAGAATAACCTGTGCTCCATCTGGGAGAAACGTGTGGTACAGAAGGCAAAAAAGATCATCAGACAATCTAGCCACATTTTGTCCAGTGAATTTGCTCTGATGCCCTCAGGCCGGCGCTACTATGCGCCCCCTAGGAGAACTAACCGGTACTCCAAGTCTTTCTTCCCTTCAGCTGTCAGGCTCTTAAACACAGACAGTAGTCATTTTAAATGAATGCCTTCACTTATATGAGTGCACAACAGGCTGTACGTATCCTGCCTGTGACGAACAGGTTAGGCTCGTTCATACTGTAGATATATATCTTTTATTTCTTATACATGTTCTCATGTCTTTACATATAGAAATATATGTATACTTTTTATTTCTTGTTCATGTTTATATGAGGCTGATCTGTTATCTCTGACATTATTTGTTTGTTTATGTTATGTCATGCTGTTACATTACGTCCTGTCATGTCTGAAGTTTGTAGCTCACTGTGAGCTTTTGAAGGTGTTGGGTAGGCTGTGAAACTGAATTGCCCTTCTGGGATAAATAAAAGTTGTCTGAATCTGAATCTGAATAAGGATGACGGGACCATAGAGGACAGTGTACTCTAAACTTGACGTGATGTCATTTAGGTCCTATAAGGATGACTGGACCATAGAGGACAGTGTACTCTAAACTTGACGTGATGTCATTAGGTCCTATAAGGATGACTGGACCATAGAGGACAGTGTACTCTAAACTTGACGTGATGTCATTAGGTCCTATAAGGATGACTGGACCATAGAGGACAGTGTACTCTAAACTTGACGTGATGTCATTTAGGTCCTATAAGGATGACTGGACCATAGAGGACAGTGTACTCTAAACTTGACGTGATGTCATTAGGTCCTATAAGGATGACTGGACCATAGAGGACAGTGTACTCTAAACTTGACGTGATGTCATTAGGTCCTATAAGGATGACTGGACCATAGAGGACAGTGTACTCTAAACTTGACGTGATGTCATTAGGTCCTATAAGGATGACTGGACCATAGAGGACAGTGTACTCTAAACTTGACGTGATGTCATTAGGTCCTATAAGGATGACTGGACCATAGAGGACAGTGTACTCTAAACTTGACGTGATGTCATTAGGTCCTATAAGGATGACTGGACCATAGAGGACAGTGTACTCTAAACTTGACGTGATGTCATTAGGTCCTATAAGGATGACTGGACCATAGAGGACAGTGTACTCTAAACTTGACGTGATGTCATTAGGTCCTATAAGGATGACTGGACCATAGAGGACAGTGTACTCTAAACTTGACGTGATGTCATTAGGTCCTATAAGGATGACTGGACCATAGAGGACAGTGTACTCTAAACTTGATGTGATGTCATTAGGTCCTATAAGGATGACTGGACCATAGAGGACAGTGTACTCTAAACTTGATGTGATGTCATTAGGTCCTATAAGGATGACTGGACCATAGAAGCGCTTCACTCGTGTGCACATTTGAACACAAGGATCCAAGAGCCATTTAACCATTTATTGAGTGAGGCGAATGGATGATTTTTCTGTCAATATTTTGCCAAACATACAATAACTACGAATAATAATAACAAAGTACATTAGTTAGCTTACTTACATCAATACATCCAATAAGGAGGAATGTTTCAAGTCTTCATCAGGATCCTATCTATAGTCAACATACTGTAGGTAAACACAGGATAGCAAATATACAACGACTTTCTCCTTTAAATGTAGACAGCTTGCATTAATTACAGTTTTCAACTTTATCTCACAGGTAAGCAGTGTTCTAGCCAAGTTACCATATCTCGAGTCCAAGTCGATTCCCCAGTGTTCAAGTCACCTTAGAAGAGTCAGAGGCAAGTCTGAATCAAGTCCCCATTACCTGAGTCTGAGTTACTGAACATGAGCGTGAATCCACATAGGTGGAACACACGTGCCTGTCACAACAACAATGTCACAGTATTAATATAGCTATCAATATCCTATGACAAATTATTATGGCCTATTGCAAAAACGAGAGGGGGGGGGGTGTCTATCAATTAACAAATCCGAGTCCTCGTCTACAACTTCCCAGTCCGAATGCATGAATGATCGAATCCAAGTCCTAGTCATCAGTGCTCAAGTCCAAGTCAATACAAAACAAAATAATACATCATGAACTGTTAGGAAGTCAGATACACACAGGATGCATACCATCTAGACATAGCTCACACATAAGTCAAGTTTCAAGTGAAGTTCGTTTATGATTATTGTAAAGCTCTGAGTGGTCGGTTAACTAGAAAAGCGCTATATAAATGAAGTCCATTTACCATTTACCGTAAATTCCGGACTATAAGGCGCACCGGTCTATAAGCCGCACCTTCAAAGTTGACTATTTTTTTCTTATATAAGCCGCACCGGACTATAAGCCGCGGGTGTTTTAATGGTATTTTTTGTTTTTTTTACAGTGCACACAGTGTCCGCGGTGTGGTGAAAAGAGGGCAAGAGAGGAAATTAAAACAGAAGTGGATTTATAGTTAGAAAGAGTGCTAAAGAAGAGAGAATTCCGTTTTTTATTTTTTTATTTTAGTTACTCACAGTACTATTGACCAGTCCAACTCAAAAGATATTCGGCAGTTTCACTTTGAGCTCTTGTTCCGCCGCTGTCCATCAATGGTTATGACGAGTCTCGCTGGGTACAGTACGCCAAAGCGATATCCATTGACTCGATGATGCTGTTGTATGTTGCGCGTTTCTGTTGCACCAACGCGGAGAGGTCCTGCCGGACGAAAAAGCGCGTACCCTCCCAGGTGAGGGGCTTCTTCCCCGCAGCCTGGAGGATGAGTTGACGGTCGGGCCAGCGGAGTAGGCAGATGAAGATGGCCCTCGGTGGCAGGCCGGGGTCTGGACGTGGCCGAGGCGCCCGGTGTGCCCTGTCCACCTCTGGTGGTTTCTCGCCTTCCTTCAGGTCCAGGATGTAACACAGGATTTTGCCACGAAAGCGTCCATGTCACCAATCTCAGCTCCCTCTTTTACATTGATCAGGCGAATGTTATTTCTTTTACTCCTGCTGATTAAGTCATCAACCTGCGTGTGCAGGGTTTCGATTTTGCATTTTATCCATTTTCGGACTCACTGTGTTGTTTTTGTCCTACAGTGCGCTGATGCGCTTTTCCGCATTATAAACTCTGTTCACGGTTGCCTTAGTTTCTTTAGTGAGTGAGTGGATGGACTTCTGCACGTTTTCAAACTTGTTTTCAAGCTGCTCAAAACCTCTGAGCGATGTCGGACTTAATCGATAGTGTTTCACGGAGTAAAAGTTTAGCCCAAGCCGTGTATCTCCAGCCTCCAGCAGGTGAGTCATTTCCTCATTCATGGCGTGATTGCTTCGTCTTTTTCTTTCTGCTTACCTGTGTTGTGTTATGTTATGTTATGTTATGTTGTTAAAAGAGGGCAAGAGAGGAAATTAAAACAGAAGTGGATTTATAGTTAGAAAGAGTGCTAAAAAAGAGAGATTTTTTTTTTTTTTTTTTTTAAATCCATAGATAAGCCGCACCGTTATATAAGCCGCAGGGGCCAAAAAAGGCCAAAAAACGGGAAAAAAGCCGCGGCTTATAGTCCGGAATTTACGGTATTTATATATTCTAATTCACAAGCATGTCTCGGACGACTCTACAGATAATTGTCTAGCTAGATCTAACCAAACAAAATCAATAAACAAAATTTAACTAACTTATATGAAAAGAAACAACAAAGAAAATATTTGTCTCTTCACTTTTACTCTAATACATTTCCTAAATAAAATGTATACTTTTACTCCATTATATTCCGCGTAAGCATCTTCGTTACTACAAAATAAAATCTCAAGAAATTTTCCCTATTCTCTCAAGTACCTCCACGTACACCTAGGTGTATGCATACCCAAGTTTGGGAACCACTGTTCTACTACATCAGTTTAAGCCTGAAGAGCAGAATGTTCATTCAATGTAGGCTATTATTTTTTCCATCCCGAGAGGCTCTTAGCCTACCGGAGTGTCTCCTTGCCAATCCAGGAGGCTTGGCAATACTATTTGGACCGTTTGATTTGTGGCTATGTGAACACAAACGAACCAAGGCACAAGTGCAACAATTTTATCAATTAAGTACTTGAATCGGAACAAAGCAAACGACCTACAGGTGTGAATACACCCTTAGTCAGAATCAAATTGACATGACGTATCACTATAGTCCTACCTCATGGTTCCATTTTAGCAACAGCTTATTTTTTGGAACTTGAGCACAAAATTAGGTTATTTGTAAAAAAAAATCCTTTGAGAACAGTGTGGCTAATTAACATGGTCAGGGCACGATGAGTCTATTTTGGACTTAACCAATTCATTGCAGCCTCTGTGATTTGAAAATAGCAGAAGTTCAGATTATGATTTTCAAAAATTATTATTCAGATGGTTTTTCTGGCTCTACTGCACAGCACTCTGCAGTGTGTGGTGTATAGGAGACCTCTACTCCATTTTCCATATTCGGATGAGGGACTCCCACTGGTGTCATTCGTTTTTCTTTCTGTCTTCTGTATGTAAACCATGCAATGACCGCAGCTTTTTTCAACTGAAGAGTGCCGGCTAAAGTTTTGTATTCATCAGCAGATGGCATTGGACATTTTAAGAAATGGTTTTCCAGTATCTCTTTCTCTCCTACTTCAAGCATTCTTCTCATCCGCCCCCTCTTCCTGCCATTCTTGTCCAAATTGGTTGGACTGCCAGAGTTTGAGTCTGCCTCCTCCAGCCACTTGCTCAGCAGCAGCTTAAGTTCGCACATTCCGTTGAAGCTAAGCTTGCACGCCTCAAACCTGCGGATGTTTTCCTGGCTAATGACGTTTCCAGACAGGGTGTCCAAAGCCAAGGCCACATCCTTCTGCGTAAAGCCCAGTTCAAGCCGCCGCTGCTTGAACTGCTTGGCGAACTGCTCCAGGGCAGCCGATTGTTCCCCGCCCCAGTCCTGGAACCACCGCGGCGCTCCTCGTCCTCTTGCTGCCCGTTGTGGGTGCGGCTGCTCCGGTCGGTGGTGGAGGGGGGCGCCCCCTGGTGGTCGGTGTTGGAGGGGGTCAGCCCCTGGTGGTCGGTGTTCCAAGGGGGCAGCCCACCAAGGTGGTGCATCAGGCCTGTCATGTGTCCTGTGTCCCCTTGCAAGTACTCGTGGTGCATGGTTTTCTGCACCTGTCTGTAGGTAATTCCCCGATGCACTCTGTGGTTGTGCGTCTGTCACTTCTCTGTAGAGATTGGAGAGGTTTGTCTGTAGATTAAGCTTGCCACGGTATGGACATTTTCCCTTGGTTAAAACCCTCCAGAGTCGGCAATATCATATTTGATAGCAAAAATGTTACATGAATGTTATATTGAATATGTCTGGAATGCTATGTCTGATTCACTTAACTCTTTATTTTCCCTCTGCAAGCTAAGGGCTGCATGGTTAGTAGGAGGGCTCTGGTGTGATTGCAGAAGCTTTGTGATCCAGCCTGGAACCACAGTCCTTTTCAAGACTAGTAACTTATTGTTTCAGAAGCTTTGTGATCCAGCCTGGAACCACTGTCCTTTTCAAGACTAGTAACTTATTGTTTCAGAAGCTTTGTGATCCAGCCTGGAACCACAGTCCTTTTCAAGACTAGTAACTTATTGTTTCAGAAGCTTTGTGATCCAGCCTGGAACCACTGTCCTTTTCAAGACTAATAACTTATTGTTTCAGAAGCTTTGTGATCCAGCCTGGAACCACTGTCCTTTTCAAGACTAGTAACTTATTGTTTCAGAAGCTTTGTGATCCAGCCTGGAACTGCAGTGTCCTTTTCAAGACTAATAACTTATTGTTTCAGAAGCTTTGTGATCCAGCCTGGAACTGCAGTGTCCTTTTCAAGACTAGTAACTTATTGTTTCAGAAGCTTTGTGATCCAGCCTGGAACCACTGTCCTTTTCAAGACTAATAACTTGTTTCAGAAGCTTTGTGATCCAGCCTGGAACTGCAGTGTCCTTTTCAAGACTAATAACTTATTGTTTCAGAAGCTTTGTGATCCAGCCTGGAACTGCAGTGTCCTTTTCAAGACTAATAACTTATTGTTTCAGAAGCTTTGTGATCCAGCCTGGAACTGCAGTGTCCTTTTCAAGACTAATAACTTATTGTTTCAGAAGCTTTGTGATCCAGCCTGGAACTGCAGTGTCCTTTTCAAGACTAATAACTTATTGTTTCAGAAGCTTTGTGATCCAGCCTGGAACTGCAGTGTCCTTTTCAAGACTAGTAACTTATTGTTTCAGAAGCTTTGTGATCCAGCCTGGAACTGCAGTGTCCTTTTCAAGACTAATAACTTATTGTTTCAGAAGCTTTGTGATCCAGCCTGGAACCACTGTCCTTTTCAAGACTAATAACTTATTGTTTCAGAAGCTTTGTGATCCAGCCTGGAACTGCAGTGTCCTTTTCAAGACTAATAACTTATTGTTTCAGAAGCTTTGTGATCCAGCCTGGAACCACTGTCATTTTCAAGACTAGTAACTTATTGTTTCAGAAGCTTTGTGATCTAGCCTGGAACCACTGTCCTTTTCAAGACTAATAACTTGTTTAAGAAGCTTTGTGATCCAGCCTGGAACCACTGTCCTTTTCAAGACTAATAACTTATTGTTTCAGAAGCTTTGTGATCCAGCCTGGAACCACTGTCCTTTTCAAGACTAGTAACTTATTGTTTCAGAAGCTTTGTGATCCAGCCTGGAACTGCAGTGTCCTTTTCAAGACTAATAACTTATTGTTTCAGAAGCTTTGTGATCCAGCCTGGAACTGCAGTGTCCTTTTCAAGACTAGTAACTTATTGTTTCAGAAGCTTTGTGATCCAGCCTGGAACCACTGTCCTTTTCAAGACTAATAACTTGTTTCAGAAGCTTTGTGATCCAGCCTGGAACTGCAGTGTCCTTTTCAAGACTAATAACTTATTGTTTCAGAAGCTTTGTGATCCAGCCTGGAACTGCAGTGTCCTTTTCAAGACTAATAACTTATTGTTTCAGAAGCTTTGTGATCCAGCCTGGAACCACTGTCCTTTTCAAGACTAGTAACTTATTGTTTCAGAAGCTTTGTGATCCAGCCTGGAACCACAGTCCTTTTCAAGACTAGTAACTTATTGTTTCAGAAGCTTTGTGATCCAGCCTGGAACCACTGTCCTTTTCAAGACTAATAACTTATTGTTTCAGAAGCTTTGTGATCCAGCCTGGAACCACTGTCCTTTTCAAGACTAATAACTTATTGTTTCAGAAGCTTTGTGATCCAGCCTGGAACTGCAGTGTCCTTTTCAAGACTAATAACTTATTGTTTCAGAAGCTTTGTGATCCAGCCTGGAACCACTGTCATTTTCAAGACTAGTAACTTATTGTTTCAGAAGCTTTGTGATCCAGCCTGGAACTGCAGTGTCCTTTTCAAGACTAATAACTTATTGTTTCAGAAGCTTTGTGATCCAGCCTGGAACTGCAGTGTCTTTTTCAAGACTAATAACAATAAGTTTCAGAACTAGAGTTGCGCGATCTTGACCTCAGTCAGATCGTCCAATCGCCACCCTTTGACATCGTGTGTGTGTGTCAGTGGATGCTGATGATGGCAACTTGCAGACAGATGTGTGGTGCAGCAGTGAGTGTGTGTTGTTCAGACTATTTGTCAGTGAATGGATGCTGCTGCTGCTGTATATTTGGACATGTTTCTGGTGTCCACGGTGAGCCTCGTTAGTAAGGTCTGATTGCAACCCTGTTTGTCGGCGCTTGCCCTTTGACCTGCGTCTCAGGCCACCTCTTTTCTTTTTTCACTCTCGTTCTCCACTGCCTCGCCTGCTCACCATCGGCTCAGAGTAACGTTGATAAGATAATATGTTAAACTGAACATGAGATGCAGTGATATTGTCGCACCAAAGCACATAGACACACATAGCCTACAGACTTTTAAAAGTGAGCCTCCCCCCACACAGCGACTTTCATCCCCGCAAACAAATCTCATGGCAGTTTAATATAGCAAACATGTAAAATATAACGCTATACTATAGCAAGACTGTGACTAGGGATGCAGCGGTTTCCAGTTTGAAAGCTGTTTCCCCAAAACAACGTGCCCAGGTCGCTTGCAGAGTGCAGCTTACCCCTCCCCCTTGCTGCATGCCTACCTAGACGCACAGTATAATGAGGAGCTGTGAGGAGCTGTCCCTGACTGTGTTTACAACCGTGTGTGTGATAAAGCAGGAGAACGCAAGGACCCCCCTGAACTTTCCCCCATCTAAAAAGACGACGTCGGCTGTATGGGAATATTTCAGCTATTGTAAAAACACAGATGGCCATAGCCTCAACGCGAGACTTATCAGAATGACTGATGAGTCCCGCGTTGAGG
Organism: Poromitra crassiceps; assembly: GCF_964638095.1. Lineage (NCBI taxonomy): Eukaryota > Metazoa > Chordata > Actinopteri > Beryciformes > Melamphaidae > Poromitra > Poromitra crassiceps. Next base: position 60,920,447 of record NC_139623.1, read on the forward strand.
CTAGGATGGCCAGGGCTTAGATCTGCGTGAGCACCACCCGTCGTTATTTGTCAAATTCAAGGTACATTAAAACGTTGTCTTGCTTCAACATACATCGCATCTACATAAACCATTTCCACCCGCAGGTTTGAGGAATAGCTAACATAAACGTCAGATAAATACTCTCTCTAGGCTAACGTTACCTACTGAGGCAGCTAACATGGCTAATTAGCTAGCTAACACCAGCTATCTTTCTCCTCTAACGTTAACGACACGTTAGTTGACTGGACGGGTGACGGCAGGGAGATTTGTAATTGGGGCTCGTTGCGGACATCAGAAACATGTTTGAATGCAGTAGGCTAGTAGCGTTTGTTAATGGTCTGGTCTGAACACACACTCTGCTCAGTCAAACTGCTGCTCTCAGGGAGCAGCCACACACGGGGGCGGGGTCAGGGAGCAGCCACACACGGGGGCGGGGTCAGGGAGCAGCCACACACGGGGGGCGGGGGCGATCGAGATCAGCGAGGGAAAATCAATGGTGATTTCAGCCATTGAGTCGGCAATATATGATCCGATCACCAATCGGCACAACCCTACCTGGAACTACAGTGTCCTTTTCAAGACTAATAAAGGTAAAGTCAGGTAAAGGTAAAGTCCCACTGATTGTCACACAATGTGTGAAATTTGTTCTCCGCATTTGACCCATCCCCTGGGGGAGCGGTGAGCGGCAGCGTGCGCCGCGCTCGGGAATCATATGGTGATTTAACCCCCCAATTCCAACCCTTTGATGCTGAGTGCCAAGCAGGGAGGCAATGGGTCTCATACACGACTCTCATAGGCCCGGACCTATTAATAACAAAACAAAAACAAAAAAAGCCCGGCCCCGGCCCGTATTGGCCGGGCCCGAGGGGCCCGCAAGGGTCACGTCAAGTCTATTCGTATAGCCCTAATTCACAAGCATGTCCCAGAGGGCTTAACAGAAATATGTCTAGCTAATTGTAGCTGACACAACAGTAGCAAATTACAGTAGTAATGATAACACATTGAACAATTGATAGAGAAATATAGAAAATATAGAAATATAGGATAGAGCAGAGGAGAGAGCAGGAGAAGGGAGGGGGGAGGGAGAGCGGGGGGATGTGGGGGAGGAGAGAGCAGGGAGAGGGAGGAGGTGGGGAGGGAATATGAAATGTGGAGAGAACAGGGAGAGGAGGGCTAGCTGACACAACAGTAGCAAATTACAGTAGTAATAATAACACATTGAACAATCATATGATAGAGAAATATAGAAAATATGGAAATATAGGATAGCATGGGTGCCATGCTTTAGGGTAGAATGGGTGCCATGCTTTAGAATAGTGGCGGAATAGTGGGAGAGGATAGAATGGGTGCCATGCTTTGGGGTAGAATGGGTGCCATGCTTTAGAATAGTGGGTGGGGAGGGAATGGGGAATGTTGGGGAGGAGAGGAGGTGGGTACCCTCGGGCTTGCAGCTCTCTACTCTGGGTGTAGAGCTACAGAGAGTAAGTAGTTGGCTATGTGACAACAAGTTGTCCCTGCATCTAGGAAAATCTGAATGTATTGTTTTTGGATCGAAGTATAAACTAAGGAATTAACAGTTTTTCTGTAGAATGTAATGGTGTCATGTTACAAGATAAGGGTTGTGTAACGTATCTGGGAAGTCAACTGGATCAGCGTATGACGAGTGAAGCCCTGGCCCTCTGTCACTGGGAAAATGTATTCAAAGACAAAGTATTTAGCGTAGGTTCCTGGACAAGAAGACAATGAGGATGTTAGCTATGTCCTTAATTCAATGTCACTATGACTACACCTGTTTATCCTGGTACAGTAGCATAACAAAAAAAATCTCAAGACAGGCTTCAAAAAGCCCAAAATAAATTAATGAGGGTCATCCTTGACCTCAGCCCAAGAACACACATTAGTCCATCTCATTTTATAGATTTGAATTGGCTCCCCGTAGTAGAAAGCAACAGAGTACAACAGTTGAAACTTATCATGGTTTATAAAATATGACATGGCCTTTGTCCTAATCACTTCACCAAGTACTTCCAGTATGTTCTTGACATCCATCGCCGGAACACAAGAGCCAGTGTAGCAGATTTGAAACTGCCCAATTTGAAGAGCAAAGTAGGAAGAAGTTAATTTCTCTATACAGGGGAGAGGAGTGGAATAAGATCCCAAATGAAATTAAGTCTGCTAATTCTCTGAAAAACCGTCTGAAGAATACTTAAATTAGAGCAAATTAGAGTAACATGTGAGTCTACCGGTATTATGGTATGTTGGTTTATGTCTCTTGTTCCTTTTATTCTTGATTGAACTGTACTGTCTAGCTGATGTTTTTATGTAATTGTCATGTCATGTCATGTTTTTATAAGACCAGGGACCATGATGGAAACAAGTCACTGCACAAAAAAACCTACTTTCCGGGACTTTGCACAACTGCAAAGAGTTCCACTTTGCAGGTCTTTGTGGCAAACATCCAAGGGATGATATGAAAAGTGTTAACACTAGTGTAACACTTTTCGATAGATAGTTTGATGTTTGTTTGATGTGTGTTGATGTTTGTTGATGTTTGATGCCTGAGAAGACTGAAACAATTTATTTGTGTTGATATTTTTGTTGCATCCATAGCGCATAGTTTTTGGTTCCATTTCCATTCCGCCTAGTAGTGCCCTAATTTTATTTTGCATTATTCATTCAATGAATAGTACATATTTCATTGCACGGTTTTCAATTTCAATATGTACTATTTTGCAGGTTTGCAATTTGCACTATATTACATTTATTACATGCAAGTATAATGATGCCAGAAATAAATATGCTGCTACATGCTCTAAACTTTAAAGTTCATTAAAAGATTATTTTTGAGTGAATTATCATCTTAATTATTTATTTTTAGTTGGCACATGCTTAAAACAACTTGAAGCTAAATTTAGACCCGATGATAGCTAAATCAGAGCGATTAAGTAATTGTGCGATAAGCTGCAATTTATGATCCGATTAGTCGTTAAAATAATCGGTGACTAGTCGACTATCAAAATAATCGTTTGTGGCAGCCCTAATATATATAATGTATATGTATGTATGTATGTATTTGTATGTATGTATTGAGAAATCTGGTAATAGTAATTTCATTGTTTTACTTGAGATGCCTGAATTATTTCATGTTGCAGGCAGAGGCACTTTATTTTGAAACTCCAAGAAGGAAGGGGCGGCTTTAGCTCAGGAGGTAGAGCGGGTCGGCCAATGACGCAAGGGTTGGCGGTTCGATCCCCGCTCCCTCCAAGCTGCTGTCGTTGTGTCCTTGGGCAAGACACTTAACCCTCCTTGCTCCCGATGGTGTGTAGGCACCCTGCGTGGTAGCCTGCCGCCATTGGTGTATGAATGGGTGAATGTAGACTATCTACTGATTGTAAAGCGCTTTGGATAAAAGCGCTATATAAATGCAGGCCATTTACCATTTACCAAGTATCTGCCCTATGCAGGGAAGTAGCTTAACTACAAAAATAGTGTGTTGCAAACAAATGGACTGAAAAGTCTGCTGTTTATCTCCCTTTCTGCTGCAGCATGTTGGAGAAATAAATGTTCAGTTTGAACAACACCCGTTCTGGTCATTATAGAATAAGATGATCACTTCCACTAGACAACACTGTATTTACGTAGGCTAAGTTACATATTTGCGGTAGTGGGAGGAATCTCGCACATGTAGCCTACTGATGTCCAGCATGATGACTGGTGACCGAGGGAAACGTGAGTTAATTTACTGCATTGCATGTAGTTAACAAGGAGATCCCACACACTTTCTTTCAAGGGGCAACACCATGGCCAGTTCAAAACAGGGAATGCCAAACTGGCCGTGTGGAGAGTTAATTTTAGAAGGGGCATTACCAAACTGCGGGGCACTGTTTGACCGTGGTATTCCTGCTCTGGATGATGCCCTATATGCGACACTTGGTGCCCTACGCTCAGCGCGTTGTGCGTGTTTAGGGATCTTAGGGATGTCGGCAACTAGTCGGTTAAACGCTTAAACACCCACTCCCTCACTCCTCGGCCTTTAGAAATATATATGTTGGTCTCGACCTAGTTTCAAGATGAAGACCAGCTCATATCATATCGCAATAGGCATCAGCTCCTAGCCTAAGACAAGTGTAATCCTAGTGTGACGTCAAGCGTAATCCTAGTGTGACGTCCGCTGTGACGTGTGACTCATCACCCCATCCTCAACAGCCAATCAGCTCCTCAACTTGCCAATATGACGTCGGTAATGTCGTCAATGCCGAGGCTATGACGTGGCAGTACTTATAGCCATGCTCAGCGTGTCATCGTCCTCTTTCCCTGATCCTTCTCCTCCATGGTCGCTGTACCTGAGCTGATCGCATCCCATCCTCTGAAGCTGTGTTTCGCCCCACCCACCTCCCCAGTCCACCACCAATGTCTTGACTCCTGAAGAATCCCCTACGGGGGGGGGGTTTCTCTATCCTAGTCCGAGCAGATGCCCTCCTCTCTCACCTCAAGAAGAGAGGCATCTTACCACGGAGTCATTACACCAAAGAACTAGTTGCCATGCTGCCATGCCATAGAATTAGTTGCCGGAATTAGTTGCCATGCCATTTCATGCCATAGATCTTATTGCCATGCCATTCGTGAATACAGCTTGCTTGTTAATTCTACCCTCTGGTCTCTCATGATTTAAATATATTTCTTTGATTACACCCCCCCCCTGCTCTCCCCAAAATGTCAATAAACCTTTGTGGCATATTATTACAATACAACAATACTGGTGTTGACAGTGTTGACACTAATGGCGTTGTTCCAAAACGTGTCAATGTGTGTCGTTGCCTGGGAAACGCACATCCCATCCCATCGCATCCCATAATAGTAGCGGTCGGGGTACGTTTTGAAATCGGCATAGCTGTGGCTGATTCTGCTCACACGCACATGGACACTTCTCATTCTTATTATAGGATAGGATTATAGGATGACAAATTAAAGTTCAACTTGAAATATTTACATTTACATTCTATCATTTAGCTGACGTCTTTGTGAAAATGTAGGATTGGTTCAGTCTTCTTAAATTGTGTGTGTGGTGTTTTTATTATAATAAAAATTATTTGTATTGATCAATTACTAGAAATCTCAGGTGAACCCATTTGAATTCCATGCGACCCCAAAGTTGGGAAACCCTGAACTAATGGAATTCAATATCAGATTATGCTATTCAGATTTACAATGCAATTATTCATGTTCAACAATACAAGTTCAAATGGTGTGATGGTGTTGTTTTGTAAGAAGACTTTTGCTCATCCTTACCCAGTGTTGGGTCCAACAGCAGGGATGTGGCAGGCCCAGTGGAAGCCCCGCCCACAGGCCTGGCAGCTGACTTGGCTTGGGGCAGAACGGCAGGCAGAGCAGACCGTCTGCGGGGGGAAAGGTGACTCTGGTGACGACAGGGGCGCCATGAAATCCATGTCATCAACATGGGACTGCAACACAACGGAGAGCAACACTGGTATCATCGAGGTGGCTTAAAGGAAAACATACAGTATCTATCTATCGTAGGGCTATGCAAATAAAATCGATGCGGTAACATATTACGATATTTTTCCGCAATACTGTATAATTATTTCAGAAAAATAGCGCGAAATGTTGCGGTATTGATGTTTTTGCACAGCTGTGTGTTAAGTGACACATTAAGAATACTTATGCACTTATTTTGTGTTCACTAACACAGTGTGCAACTGTACACATTTGCAAATATCACTCTAATAAATTGGAATGAAGATTTTGAATTAAATAGTTTTGACCCAATTTGTCCACTGAGTTATCAATATAATGTGATGTACATATTATTACACTACATGGGTGGTACACAGCAAGTTCGTAGTTTTTATATGGGGGTAAAACAGTGTCAGATGGATTGTAAATGGACAGATTATGAATCACAAATAGATAGTACAATCTGTAAACACAAAACACGATCCACAAATGAAATGTGAACGGCAAAAATAAAACACAACTCACAAATAGATTTAAAATCCACAAACAAATCCGCAAATGTAAAACATGGTCCACAAATAAATTATAAATCCACAAACAAACACATCATGATCCACAAATAGAATTCAGTGACTTGTATTTCAAAACCAGAATTTCTGTTTGTAGATTGTTTCGCATTCGTTTTCAGAGTTTTGACACTATTGTACCGCTGTTTTATGGTGTTTTTCTTGTATTTTCAAACCACTGTTTCCAGACACACATACAAATCATGTGCAATGCTCAGTGTTCAAATGTCAAATCTGTTTGCACATCAGTGTGTGTGTGTGTGTGTGTGTGTGTGTGTGTGTGTGTGTGTGTGTGTGTGTGTGTGTGTGTGTGTGTGCATCGCTATGCTAGGTCTTCAAGTGTTGAATTGGTGTTTGCACATCACAGCCTGTGTGTGGAATGCATTGCATTTGTCTACAAATAGTTTTGACACTCCTTTACCGCAGGCGAGACAGTTTTTCGATCCACAAATGTAATCAGCCAATCAGGGGGGATCGCTTGCTATGGGATGTCCCGCCTCCTCAATAACCCCTCCAAAATAAGAGTCCAATTCAGGTAGAACATCTTAACGTCAGTCAAGTCAAGTGCCTAGCTAACCAAACCAGGATTATTATTCATGTACTTGTTGGCGTGTGCTTTTACCGTCAGCTAGTCTCGCTTGCCAGACTCCGTTTCGTGCTGTTGGTCAGCTAACTTTAGCTGATGGCATTACCCTTGTTTAGCTAGGTTAGTTAGCGCATTGGTTATCATTAGCATATCAGCAACGACTGCTAACAGCTATATTTGCATTGGGAACGATATGTCTAGTCTAATATGAAGGCAAGTTAACTTCGGTTAACTTCCAGGCATGTATTGTTTGTTTACAGATGTTTGTTGTATACTATTCGATTAGTTTAAAGTAAAAAAAAAAAAAAAGTCTTAAGTTTGTTTTTAACACATTGAGTGCCAAGGACGTCTCTGGACGTCCTAAAAAAATGTAACGAGGAGTGCCAAGGACGTCTGTGGACGTCCTAAAATCATAATTCATATTATTCCATAATTCTGCTGTTTAAGGTCGTACCTAGCCAGTGAGCATGAATCCCTTCAAGGGATCACACGGCGCCACCTTAAACATCGACACGGAAGCTGCGCCACCCACCTCAGATCCTTTACTTTGTGCATGAGACAGCAGGGAAAGACGTGATCAAAGAGGAAACCGATGCATGCTTCAGCCAGAGCCGTATAGATTGCTCTGTCTGCAGCGGAGAGTGGGCTCGGCTGCATCCGCGCTCACAACTGAGCTCTTATGCTTCTATCTATCTCCCACACGATTCCCTGCCAGAAAGCCAGCATCCGAAGCCGAACGGCCAAGCCTTTTCGTTCAGTCGCGTATGGCATTTCCTTGATGCGCGCTGGGATCCGTCCGGGGCAAAAACGGAGTCGAGAAAACAAACTCTGTGCGTGTGGGGAGGAGCCCGCAGCTCAGAGGTGGAGAGAGGGGGGGGGGGGGGGGGAGGGGGCACGCAGGCTGCACAGAAACCACACCACGCCACCACATCAGAAAACACCAGCCAGAGTCAGTGAATGTGCTCGAAATTAGAGTGCAAAAGGTATTCATAAAAGTGACTATATCTTGGAAAGTAAAAAAAAACGACAGAAAGTGCACTTTTTTCAGAGGCTGTCATTTCATAATGGAACTGTCTAGAAACAAAATTTCTTCTTTGGAAGAAGCAGGAGTGTTCAATGTTTCATAAAAGTCCAGCCCTGTCAATATAGCCCTAATAGAAAAAATTCTATAGCTGTTTTCAACTGAATGGAAGTGAATCTGGCACAGGCTGCAGACAATTTTACTGAAGCGCTGTGGCACTCAATGTGTTAAGCTAACGTTGGTTGTGAGTTTTGGGAATGTAAGCAGTGGTGTAGCACAGGCCCGGGGTAGGTTTATAACGCATTGTAATGTTACCCACTTCTAAATCTCCAGTAATAGACGGTTTCTGAATATAGCCTAATAATAATAATACCTGTTTGGGTTTGGGTTGAGCTTGTAACAATGGTTATCCTGTCTTTTAATACTGATTCTGATATTTTGATAGTTGGAGTCTGTTTATGAGGGTGGCGTTGATGCCATGAAGGAGTGAATTACAGTAGTCCAGATGGGAGGAAATGAGGGCATGGATGAGTGTTTCAGCAGTGGGGCGTGAAAGAGGGGCAATATTGTGGAGGTGGTAGAAGGAGGATTTGACGGATGCAGGGCACAAGGGAAAGGGTGGGGTCGAGGATCACGACAAGGTTGCGTGCCTGGGAGGATGGGGAGACAGTGGCACCCTCGATGGTGAAATTGGTGGTGTTGGTTTTGGAGAGGGTGGACTTAGAGCAGATGAGTAAAAAAAATTCGCTGTTGAGTTGTAAGAGGTTTTGTTGCATCCAGACTTTTATAGCAGACAGTTGATGTAGGAGAGGGGTGGGTTGTGGGGGGATGCGGTGCTGAGGTAGATCTGGATGCCGTTGGCATAGCAGTGGGAGTCCAGGTTGAAATGGCAGAGTATCTGACCAAGAGGGAGGATGTAGATGATGAACAGGAGTGGACTGAGTACAGAATCTTGAGGAACACCTTTTGTGACTGTAGATGGGGCAGAGGAGTGGTTGTGGAAGGAAATTAAGTGAGAATGGTTGGAGAGGTAGGATCGGATCCACCTGAGTGTGGTGCCTTCGATACCGAGGTCTCACAGTATCGAAGGCTGCACTCAGGTCGAGGATGATGAAGATGTCGATGGATCTGCTGTTGGCAGAGGTGAGGAGGTCGTTGAAGACTTTGATGGGTGCATTTCTTTATGGAGTGGGTGGAAAACAGATTGGAGGGGTTCAAATAGGTTGTTGGAGTGCAGGTGGTTTTGAAGTTGAGTGGCTAAAAGACATTACAAGTTTTTTGAGAGAAAGGGGAGGTTGGAGATTGGCCAGTAGTGGTTGAGGCAGGATGGATCGAGACCAGGTTTCTTGAGGATCAGAGTAACAGCAGCAGTTTTGAAAGCAGAGGGGGCAGTGCCGTGGGACAGTGAGGAGTGGAAGAGGTTGGTGAGGTAGGAACAGAGGACAGGAAGGCATGTCTTCAGCAGGGGGGTCTGGAGGGGGTCGAGGGAACAGGTTGTTGGTTTGGATGAGTTGATGAGTTTGGAGATGGTGGAGGGGGTGACAGGAGTGGACCGGGAGAGGCAGCGTTGGGGGTAGGGGGAGGGAGGTCAAGAGGGATGGAGAGGAGAGCAGCCGGTGAGCGGCTGCTGGGTCAGACAGAGGAGACAGTGATTGATAAGATAGTGGTGATTTTGTCAGAGAAATTTTGAAGGAAAGAGTTGCATTTTTTGGTTGTGGAGGTGGAGAAGGCGTCAGCATGGGGCTTGAGGAGGCTATTCATGGTGGAAAAGAGGGATTTGGTATTAGAGTCGATGATGGAGGAGACGTCTGCAGAGTGAAGGCATCTTTGCAGGTGGAGAGGTGGAGTTTGTAAGTTTCGTGGTGGACAGAGAGTGATGTTTTCTTGGTGAATCATTCCAGTTGAGTTTCTGGAGCTGGGGTGTGAAGCAGGGTGCAGAGGAATTGAAGGAGACCGTTTTTGTTTCGAGAGGGGCCCAGGGCCTAAAATTCATTTTGCAAACTGAGGGGGATTTCCCCCTTATGTTCTTCAGATAGGCGGGATTTATAGACTTCTACTGTCCGATAACTGATTATAATTTCACATTTTTGTATTAAAACAAATTCTTAACCTGTAGTTTATGCCAAACTTTTTTCAACCAAGGCACCCCTGAAGCTTTCCTCCTTCTCCAAGGCACCCCAACTCTTCGAAGATTAAAAAAAGTGCACAATACACAATGAATTGGTTTGAAAATGTGTGTTTAAAACTGCTAAGTGAGTTACTACAATTGCAATGAGTTCAAATCCATTGAACAAATAATCATATTAATGTAAAACTGAAATAACAAGACTAAACCATGAAACTTCAACACCATTCTATTTAATTATTGAGGAATACAATATTATGAATAGGTAGGTTCTTTTGATTTGGCTGGAAATAATGCCTTTGTCAAAATGAAACAATGCATATAACAAAGAAACCTGAATTACATGGCATGTAAATTTGGCCAAATGTAGTATTGCCCCAATGAGTTTAATAGGATAATAAAAGTAGTAAATTAACTTCCATGCATGGGTAAGAATGCATTAGTTCAGTCAAACTATCATTAAATTACAGCCCTCAAGGACTGCACAATATGGGAGGAGACTCAGAGGGAATTCTTCACACAAATAAAAGGCAAAGGCCTATATTTGATCAATTGTAAATGAAAAATAATAAGCCAATAAAAAATGTAATGCCATTTAATTGAAAATTCATTCATATAAAATAACAGATTTTTTTTTGCTGAAAATAATGCCTCTGTAAAAATGAAATTCTCATTTGAACCCTCATTCTGAGATTATTATTTCACATGTGAACCAAACAGGTAACTCACAACTTGAATAACTTACTGTAACAATAATAATCATGACCATTGCACATGTAATAAACTAAAGTTTAGGCTTTATGAGGCAAAGTTGTGAAACAAGCATATTTTTTTTATCCCCCAAGCAGATCTGGGGCCACCCCCAGACACGTGCCACGGCACCCACTTTGGGAACCTATGGTTTATGCACACCTGGCAGGGATGTAAACTAGTTACCTTCAGGTAACAGTCACCTTTTTCATCCCAGAATAGGGCACTTAAGTGAATGATTTTGTGTTTGCCCTGGTATCTGTCACCTTTTTCACTATCCATGACTTTGCATCCCCGAATAAGAGTCTAAATTACTTTTATCTGCAGACGAAGCAGCCATAGGCTTTCGCTTCTATCAAAGCATTTATTTTTTGTATATCATATTATATCAGAAGTGTTTGTTTTGTCAGTTACATTTGGTTAGGTCAGAGCTATGGAATATTACATCATCCATCTTTGCTCACTTCATCTGCCTTTCTTACTGTCATGTTACTGGATTAATTAAGATTAATTAAATCTTACATTAGTGTTGGGCAACTAGTGATACTTTTATGGAGACAGAGTGTACCATGATTGAAGACGTCAACACCAATGTTGACACTTCAAAGACCAAGAGCAAAAACAGTGGTCTGGTGAAATATTTGAAAGACTTTTGTAATGAAACTACAAATCCATTGTAACCAACCATGTCATGCTAGTTTGTGGGGAAGGGGGATAAATAACGCTACAAAGTTCAGCAAAATTTTGCAGAGGGAAATACTGGCATGGCCATTTTCAAAGGGGTTGCCTGATCTCTCACCTCAAGATATCTGAATGAGAATGGGTTCTATGCGTAGGGTTACGCACCTTGCATGCAATTTCTGTCAGAAAGGTGTCTTTCCTCTTTAAATATGTTTATGCTTTTTTCTTCTGACAATCAACTCTAAATGTACTGTTAAACAGATAAGAGTCGTGTTTTTATTATTTTGAAAATTAATTTTTGATTTCGAATGCAAATGTGTGTGTGTGTGTGTTTATACAACGCGTAGCTGTTGTCTGGTGTATGATGGAATGTCTCTTCCTCGTAGTGAGATGATGTATGGGCTGGAGTAATCTGGGGGCACGGGGTGGGTTTGTGTGAGTGAGGGGTGATCTGGGGTTGTATGGGTGGGTTATGGTTATGTTTTTCTTTGTTTTTTTCAATATTTTATTTTGCCATTTTCAATCTTCAAAACACCAACACATAAAAACAACAACAACTCAATACAGGAAAAGAAAAGAAAGAGAAAAAGAGAAAAAAAAGAAAAAGAAAGAAAAAACAACAACAACATACACAGGGCTATATCTTCCCAAAAGCGCTAATTTAGCGTTTGCGCTCGTTTAATGCCGTGCACAATGCAAATTGGGGGCGGACACAAGCGCATGCCTGTGATAATTGTACTGGGCATTGGCTGCCACAAGCCAAAGGAGGCGTTTCAGCGCTAACATGTGGTGGTAGATGGCATTATGCTATCGTCAGCAGCTCGCAATTACTTTGCGCTAAGAGCTTTGAAAAGGACCTCTTACAAATACCTCTCTGCGCTGGGTTGCGCACCATAATCTCCGTGCAGCGCCAGCGCAGTGCAAGTAAAATCCCTTTTGGATATTTACATTACGCACAGCCTTGGCATGCCACGACATCAAATTATGCTGCTAAAATTGGGTATTAGCAGATAATTCAGTGAGGCAATCAACTATAACTCACTGAGAAACTTGTATCACATTGCAAAGAGGGAAATGAATTGAGAAAACTTGTTGGACAATGGACATAGGCTATTTACCTTCATAACCACCCGGAGGGTCGTTGGCACCACAGACGATCTGTCAATAAGCTCTCTCTGTCCTCACACGAGTGAGTACACTCTATTACGCATGGAGAGAATTACAGCATATTGCCTCGCACAAACAGCCATCGCAAGACGGGAATCTGATTGGTTTTGATTGACGTAATGCCCAGCCTTGCCTGGCCACGCCTGTGAATAATTCTGGTAGTTAAGACCGCCCAAATCCCGTTTGCGCAGGCATTTTGGGGCGCAGATGATTTTGGCACGGCTCGAATTTGCGCTTGCGACACGTGCCGTGAACCTTTCCGCATCCCGGCCGAGAATTGCATCCCCAACATATTTCGGGGCTGTTTTAATTTAGAAATCATGGAGGTCACGTCAGACAATTATATCACTTTTAAACAGTTACATATCTGTATAAATCATTACAAGTATGCTCCTGTGAGGTGGGAATGCTTTTTTTTATGCTAGGCGGGGGAGCAAAACTCGGCAGAACAACAAACTTGGGGGGTGCACTGAGGGTGACCTGGCGGAGTGCAGTGCCCTGTTTCCATGCGATTCGGACGCGAAACACGTTCGATATTTGAACATTTGTCTTCAATTCTGCGCTCCTTCAAGCTCCAGCTGATCTGGGCGTAGGGTCGTTGACAGTAAGTGAGAAAAGTAAACATAGGGTCGTTGAGAGTGAATGGGGGTAAGTGAGAAAAGTAAACATAGGGTCTTTGAGAGTGAATGGGGGGGGGGGGGGTAAAGTAAACATTGATGTAAGTAAATGAGGGGGGCAGCATCCCTCCTCAGGTACCAATTAAAAAATGTCTTGCCGTGGAAAGAGGGCAGCATGAAAGGAGCATAGTAGGAGAACATGTGTTTGTAAGCTGAATAAGCAGCATTAATATTCAAGTCTGTCATGATCTCATGAATAAAATCAAGGGGAAATAATCAGTAGAGCTCAGTGATCTTAGTTAAGTGAGATTTCTAAGAGATTTTAATGTGGCTATAATGGTAGGCTATAATGAGTCACACATTCAGAAGCGCCCACGGGGTGGTGCATGGGGGAACGGGACCTGCACTAGTCCCATATAATGTCAGGTAAGTCAATGCCAAGTTCCCCCTGCCACGCTTCTCTAATCCTCCGTGGTGCAGTTGTTAAACAAACATACACATCTAGAAATGAGATGCTTCAAGCGAGGAGGGCTCAGCAATCGAAAAAAGCATGTTCATTTGGGAGCACTTCAAAGGTCTGAATCTTGGATTGAACATAATTTCTGACTTGCAGGAATCTGAGCCAGTTCGTGTCGGGCAACTTAAACTTCCTCTTCAATAGATCAAAGGATGCAAAATGACCATCTATGTATAGGTCTTTGATGGAAACTAGCCCCTTCTCACTCCAGGCATGGTAGTTTCTGTCTGACCATGGAGACAGAAAAGAGTGATTGAAACAGATTGGCGTATGGACAGAAACATCTGGTAAACTCAAAACACTCCTAATTTCACAACAAAACCTAAATTTTCTAAGGTCCCAGGGTTCTCTAACTTAGCAAATAGCATGGCCGGCAGGGAAGAGTTGCCAATAGAGCTGGCTTCCATCTTCAGCCATAGGGGGGCCCCGGGAGATAAATTGCCAGGAGTGCCCTGAAGCCAAAACATTAGAGCCCTAACATTTGCAGCCCAGTAGTAGTGCCTAAACACTGGTAAGGCCAGCCCTCCTCCAGACTTGGGTTTTTGCAAATTACTTTTCGAAATTATATGGTTCTTATAGTTCCAGATGTAAGACAGAATTACGGAGTCCAGTTTTTTAAAAAAAAGCCGATGTAAGAAAGACGGGGAGGCTTTGACACAGATAGAGGAACCTGGGAAGTGAAACCCATCTTAATTGAGTTTATACGGCCAATCATGGACAGGGGCAGGATTTTCCAGTTTTCTATACATTGTTTAAGTCTTGAAACAAAATCATCAAAGTTCAACATAAATATTAATTAAGGATCTCTGGGTATGGTCAAGCCAAGATATGTGAGGTGGATCTTTGCCAATTTGAATGGGAGATTTTCCAGAAAACCGGGAGTGAAGACATCAGAGAGAGGCATAAAGTCACTCTTTGTCCAGTTAGTTGTGTATCCGGACAGCTTACCGAAGGAGGCGATTCATTCTAGGAGAGTGGGGATCGATTTTTCTGAATTATTTAGGTATAATATTACATTGTCGGCATACAAACTGATACGTGTCTCAACACCTCTGACATCCAGGCCTGCAAGGCTTGGGTGGTTATAGGTATTGTTGTTGATTGTCTGTGTGTTATATGCTACAACATCTATAAATGGTGTATGCTGATGTAGGTATTTTGTGTATTTTTTGTGTGGACGCCAGGAAGAATAGGTGGGCATTCGATTTAACATAAACCATAAATACATTGGAACAGAAAATACTCAGGTTTGCTAATCGCAGAGATTATTTCCTACCTGGTTACCCTCGTCGATCTGTTGGAGGTGAATCTCATCTTTGGCCTCTCCGGGAAGGAGAAGGAAGCGGGGCGGCGGTTGTCCGGGAAGCGGCGTGGATATGGGCAGGCGTTGGAGCAAGACTCTGGGCTGCCACGGATCCCACCCGCGGCCCTGGTGTCCATCTTCAGAGTCGGCTTCAGTCTTCGGTAGTTTGTGTGCTGGATAAGCAGCGGAGGGGCTCCATAAAGAGTTTGTTTCCTGAAGTGCCACTGAGCTGGGCAGACCGATGCTCCAATCTGACTCTGCGTCCCCGGGCGACGGGTTTATGTCTAACGTGATGCCATTAGCTGTGTCGGTTTCACCCAGGTCCTCCTCTGGCGGAGGTTCCAGTTTGATCAACTGAACCTGAGCTGAGCTGAGATACTTCTCCAGAGACTCCAAATCTTCGTAGCACATTAGTTCGGATTCGCGCTTGACTGTCACTGAAGAAGAGTTGGCCTCAGGTGGACATTTAGCATTTATGGCCCCACCCAGGCCAAACCCTACAGACGGAACAGGCTCTTCGGCCGGTTTTCCCTCTGCGAGCGTCCGGTCACTGATGGATACATTTGTGTCATCCCACGCTGAGGATAACTCGGACAGGACGGGGCAGTCGCCTCCACCTGTCATCTCGGTCTCAGATACCGTGGAGGTCGGCTCGTTCTCCCCGGGCTCCGGCTGGCTCGCTGCCGCCGGCGGGTTGCCCGCTTGAGGAGCGCTGCGATCGCAGGCAGAGTCCGCAAGTGCTTTCACAGTTGGAGTCGGGTGCTGATGCTGTGGAGAGGAGGAGCTGAGGCTGAACGTTGGAGGCTGGTCAGCATCAGAGGTGGGATGCTGAGGGGAGGTGGGAGTTTTGTTTCTTCTACCTTTTCTTCCAGTCTCTTCAGATGAGGAAGGGGTGTGGTTTTCAAGAAGATCGGTCAGTAGTGGGTTTTCTTTTGTTACGTCAACAACAGAGGTGGGTGAGGATAAGGTGGAGTTTGTGAGAAGATGGTGGCTCAGTATTGGGTGTCTTTTTTGTAGGTGTTTCCAATGGTGATAAACAGTTCTGTTCGGTAGGCTGTAGATACCTGAGGCTGCGTTCTCGAGCTGGTTGTGTTGCTTCATGGTTCCGACTGGGGTGTAGATAGCCAAGTCAGCATTTTCGAGGTGATGTCGTTTCATGGCAGATGTACTGGACCGCTCCTGGGCTGGCGCAGCGCTGCTTGGCTTTGGCTGAACCGGGACTACTTGTGTCATTTGGTGAGCAGTAACCACAGTAGTCTGACCGTAATTTACTGTCGCAGCACTGGATTGCATATGGGCTTCATTGATAAACTGAAGAGCGATGCTGACTGACGCCGGGCTGACATTTTCTGACTGGACATAGTATTCCTGGTCCACAGAGCTCAGGCTCACACCAGCTGCAGCCGTCTGGCAGCAGTTTGCTGGGAACGTGACAGACGGAGCCTGGCTGCAGGGCATGGGGTGTTGGGGCACAGCTGATGAGCAGGGCCTGAAGCATGCAGGGAACGCTTGCTCCATCACAGTCTGTGCATGAGGGTTTGGGTTAGACTGGCTGTACATTCTGACAGCTGAGGCAGGAGTGGGATGCTGCTGTGTGACCACAGAGGGGTGGGAGGGGCCAGCTGCTGCCATGCAGGACTGGGTGTAACTTGGTAATTGGTCAGAGCCTAATTGCATGCTCGCTGAGGTACAGATAGGCTGGGTCTGGCTTAAAGGGAATGGAGTCAACTGGGTTTGATTTGCCAGAAGCAGGTTTGTCGCTACGTCTGACGACTTCTGAGCAAACTGGTCAACTGGAGTTGGGTAATGAAGTACTGCAGTGGGCGTTGTCACAGGCGGATTTGATTGGTAGAGGCTAGAGCAGGGAGAATGTGCAGGCCACGGCTGATTGGGCGAGGACTGAGGAGATGCAGTAAGATGACCGCCTGGGTCGGGCAGGCCAGTGTCACTGGCAATTCCCGCCTGGGGGAGGAGCCTGGGGGCAGGAGGTGCAGAACAGGTGGAGATATGTGGGCCACTGGAGGAGGTGGAGGGAGGAGTCGCTCCGTTTCCAAGAGGAGCGACGCACGGAGAGTCTTGAGGGTTAGCAGGTGACCGAGAGAATGGGACAGTCGAAACCGAAAGTTCACCTGGAAGCAACAAGGAACAGGTCAACAGCAATCTATAGACATAATAAAAAATTCCTTTAAAAGGGTTCAAATCCTGCAATTGAATTAATATTTGGTAGTTTTGATCAAGACTGAAGCTGATTTAGAAAAAGATTGAACAAAAAAATAATTGGAACTTATATTCTTGGCGCATCTGGGTCAGTTTTTGATGGGTACCTTTTAGGTCCCTAATGGGAAGAATGTATCTGCTTTTTCTACACAGAGGACAATTTTGTCCACACAGTGTTAAAGGTTGAAATTCCAAAATGCCACATATGGCTAAAACATCATCACATGAGCGAAAACGGAACCTTTGAGCATCCCTGCGTGGGGGTGGGCCTAAGAAGGATTGAATTTGCTTGGCCAAGCAAAAAATACTTCAAAGCTATTTAGGAACGGAATTGCTTAGTCTTTTCAACATTTAGAGAAGAAACACCAACTCTTAAACCAGCGGCTGGTGTAGGTACCGGATATGTTCGGCCTGCCAGATATGTTTAGGCTCCACAACTACAGACGACGTCACGACTCAGGCAGACCTGGATGATCTGCAAGCCTCCAAAGCATGCAGCATTGGAAAAATCCAAGTAATCTCTGATAGCCTTGCTGATTACCAAACTACCATGAATAATATGTCTGTAAAAACAGATTATTTGGAAAACCAATCGAGAAGAAATAACCTGCTGATAGAGGAGTGCCCGATTCAAAATCCGAATCCTGGAGTGAGACTGAGATCAAGGCAAAGAAAGTGTTACCTGACCACCTCAAAATAGATTCCAAGCTTATCGAAATTGAAAGGGCTCATCGTACTGGAAGATATGATGATGCTGGTCGTCCCCGATCAATTGTGGTTAAACTACTTCGATACAAAGACAAGCTAGAAATTCTGAAGAGAGCAAAAACCCTCAAAGGCACCAACATCTTTATCAATGAGGACTTCTCTGAAAATGTTCGCATGAAACGAAAGGAACTGTTACCACAACTCAGAGAAGCTTTAAATATGATCAACTACGGTAGTTGTGCATCCTCCCCGTCCTGAATAAATCTCCCCTCATTGGTCTGTATACTGTAGCTATTAAATGTCAAGTCTCTAGTTGTCTAGAGAATACATTCTCATAGGAATTGTTGTGAACCTATCATGTGTGATGTAAATGAGTCTAATTCTACTTCATTAGGAGAGTTGGCCATTAATCCGCATGATCTTAATGACAGTGAGGGAATGATCAACCCAAGAAGAACCTAAGGTCCATGCAATTACTACAACGAAGAAGAGTTTAATTCATTCTACAAGAGTCTACTAGACCAAGGACAAAAAATATTTTTTCATCTTTTCACCTAAACATACGCAGTTTACCAAACAATTATGACCATCTAACCCAATACCGGTCGACATTAAATCATACCTTTTCAGTGCTTGCACTATCAGAAACATGGCTCAATGATGAGTCAGCATCTTTTTATTAAGTACCTCAATATAATGTGGTGCATTCATGTAGAAAAAACAAAAGAGGGGGAGGTGTTTCTATCTTTGTTGACAGCAATTTTCAGTTCATTGAGAGGAAAGACCTCAGTAATAGTTTTGATATCATAGAGGTTGAATCACTTTTCATAGAAATACCAAGCTTTAGCACTTTTGGTGGGAGAAGTCTTGTAATTGGTTGTATTTATCGTCCACCTCATACTGATGTTGGCATATTTAATGATGTTTTGTCTTCTACTGTGGAGTAGATCAATAACAAGGGAAAGGCATGCCTTCTTCTTGGAGACTTCAACATTGATCTTCTTAAAAATGAATCTAATTTATCATCTGAGTTCCTGAATATCCTTTATGCAGCTTATCTTTACCCTCTCATCTGCAAACCAACTAGGATAACCAATACATCTGCAACTAACATATTTACAAATTACTTTGAGCATACAATCAACTCTGGGTTATTGTTGACTGACATTTCTGATCATTTTCCAATATATATATTTTTTTAAACAAAACCAGTCCTCAAGAACATCCTGATCCGAGTATGAATTGTCGTAAGTTTACCAAGAGAAATTAGGCCTCGTTTAAAGGACATGGTGCAGGTTGGAGACCACATTGCATTAATATGTGGAAGGGGTATATAGCAATGGGATTTGGGGGAAAAAAACTTTTTTTCAATCACACATAGCTGCGTTTAGACTAGTTTTTGTAACCAGCAGGGGACACTGGTCCATTTCATGGAACTACCTTTTGTGATGTCACAGCGATGCAAAATAGTCACCTTTAGGTGACAGTCACATTTTTCAGCCCAAAATATGAGGATTTCTGAGTGGTTTTATGTCTGCCCTGGTATCTGTCACCTTTTTTCACTCTCCATGACTTTGCATCCCTGTGTCAGCCCCAGCAGAACATTCTCCTCTTGTGATGTCACTCCTGTTGTTATGTCACACGCCTATTTATAAAATGCCACCTTTTCCTCCATATTTATACCCTGGGGGCCTGTGGGGGGGATGGGGGGATCTTTGTCTTTTTGGAGTGTTTTCACTGTAATCATGAGCCCAAAATGTCAATTCAGATTTTTTTTTTACCTGCACCATGCTCTTTAAAGCCTTGATGGATGAGGTTTCATGGGAAGAGTTGTTTAATCACCATGATGCAGAATTAGCATATCTCACATTCATGAATATACGGGATTCACCCTAACAAGTTTGGTAGCCAAATGCTGCTATGCAATATCCAGCATGCGGTTTTGTCCGTCCCAAGCGCATGACTGTTTACTGACCACTTCCAGCACTCTTCCTCACCTGCCACATTTCTCGTCAGCGCGATGCCCATCTCCTGCACTAGCATTCATAAACTCCCTGAATCGCACCTAGTCTGCATGCACTAGCAGGAGATGGGCATCATTTGTACTAGGGATGTCCAATATTATCGGCCTACCGATATTATCGGCCGATATTAGCATAAAAAATCGATATCGGAAAATATCGGTATCGGTTTTCATGCCGATTTTTTTTTTTTTTTTTTTTTTTTAAATACAGGGGGAGTCTCACTGAGAGCAATGCTCTCTTTTTCAGGAGTGCCCTGTTCACATTCACACACATTCATACCTGGAAGCTGACCAGTACAACCACAGTCTGATCTGTTAGCCACTGAGCAGCTCCACTGGAGCGGTTGGGGTTAAGGGCCTTGCTCAAGGGCACCTCAGTGGTGGTAATGAGGGAGGGGCAAGCACTGCCTTTTCACTTTCCCCACCCAGATTTATCCTGCCGGTCCCGGGGATTGAACCGACAACCTTCTGGTCACAAGCTCGCTTCTCTAACACTTACAACTTTAACACAACATGCATATTATATATTAAACTCTTCAGCTACATTAAGCTACATTATGTAACTTGTTACGTGAAATTTTGGTGGAAAAAAAGCCCGCTTATATCGGTATCGGTTGATATCGGTATCGGAAATTAAGAGTTGGACATTATCGGATATCGGTAAAAAAGCCAATATCGAACATCCCTAATTTGTACACATCAAATGTACACATTTGGTGTGAAACGAGACCCATGGTCAAAGACTTTTTAAATCTCATAAACTCCCTGAATCTCACCCAGTCTGTGAGCGGCCCATCACATGAAAAGGGACACACTCTAGACCTTTTGCTGTCTCACGGTTTATGTGTGGCTGTAAATGAAATATGTGACACATGTATCTCTGACCATCTACCTGTTGTTTTTACTGCCACAGTCCCTTGCTCCATGGCTCCCTCTAGTGCTCCCACACGCTGCCTGCGTACAATTAACCCCCTAACTCCATCACTTTTTTCCACTCTCTTCAAAGAATCAACGATTTATATGTTGGACAGCTCTTATGACATCAGTGCTGAGGCGCTTATCACCCTCCTCGACACCACCTGCACTGAGATCTTAGACTCTGTTGCCCCATTTAAAACTAAACGCACTAAAGCACTTTCAGAGCTATGGTTAAGCGAAACTACCCGCACTGCCCGATGCGCTTGGCAAGCTGAGAGAAAATGGAAAAAGGATAGGTTCCAAATCTCCCTAGAAATTCTGCGGAACAGTTTAACTCATTCATGGCCAGTTTAGGACTGCCAATATTTAGCACAGGCCAAAGATTTTCATAATTGTTGGTCATCTTTCAAGACCCACAGTAAATTATCTATTAGCACCAAAGTGATTTGCAATACCTCAAAATGAAGATGTACGTCTCTGGGTTCACAAGGGAAAAAAAAGTGAGCTTTTAGCATGTTCTGTACTCTACTTATAGCCATTTATATACACCCTGTTTTCACCAAAAAGGTCTCTCTGAGAAGAGAAATTGCAGAAAATGGCATTTTTGTAAAGCACACAATCTCAGGCAGAACTCGCTCTCAATTCTTTTATTTTGAACTGTATTGACATCAGACATGTAAATATTATTCGTTATGACACAAATGACAAAATATATATATATATATATATATATATATATATATATATATATATATATATATATATATATAAAGTGCTTTTTTTACATTCAACAATACAGTTTACTCAGTGTGAGTGAGTGTGAATGTGTGTGTGTGTGCGCGGGGCCCATGTGTGTCTCACACACACACACACACACACACACACACACACTCCTTACCGCGAGATCATCCGGGTCCTGTCGCATTGGAGTCCAGTCTTCCTCGCCCTCGACAGGAAAGTGGCCGTGCTGCTTGGCTCTGTGTGAAAGCCATTTCTGTGGCGAGGCTGCTGTTCTCCTCCTCACAAAGTTGTGACTCCGTCTCGTCTCTTTCTGGCTGGCACACATGAACGGGGTCCAGGGACCAGGATCGATCATGTTGGTCACGGGTTTGACTACTGCGAACAACTGATCGATGTCCGCTGCCCTACAGCAAGCCGACCAGCTCGTGCAGCGCGCCGAGGGGCGTTTCAATGGCGTTTCTCCTCTCTGCACAAGGAAGCGCGTTTCTCTGTTTTCTGTTTTTCCTCCTGCTCATTTCAAAACAACAGCTGCGGTATGTGTTTGTTCACGTGTTGTCGGCTTGTCTTTGAGGTCAGGGACCTGATAACATGTCACAGGCTGGGGAAGTCTTTGAACTACGCGCTGCACTAATAAAAACAAAAACACGTCAAACACGTCATTGGCGCTGAGGGCTATTCCTGATAACACGTCAAAGACGTCTTTGGCCATGAATGAGTTAAAAAGCTTCCAGAGAGCAGTTAAAACTGCTAAAACAGAGTTCATAGCCAACCTTGTATCAGAAAATAATCACAGGCCTCAGGTTCTATTCAGTACATTAAACATTCTTATAACCCCATGTGACACAGCTTACATCGTGTCATCACCCACAATCTGTGAAAACTTTTTGAAGTTCTTCACAGATAAAATCTCCGCTCTCAGATCCTCACCCACCTCCATTACCCTAGACCCCTCTGTTCCTCCTACATGCACAGCTGTCCTTGACCAGTTCGAACCCATTTCTCTCTCCTCATTGTCCCTCCTCATTGGTGTTCCCCCTCGCCTCCTCAAAGATGTTTTTAGCACTATCGGGCAGAGTATTCTCGCTCTGGTGAACTCTTCACTCAGTTCCGGGTGCGTTCCGGCTGTCTTTAAGCATGCCGTAGTGCAACCCCTGATCAAAAAGAAAAATCTTGACCCCTCTGTCCTTAACAATTTCAGGCCAATCTCTAAGTTGCCTTTTTTATCAAAAGTCTTGGAGAAAGTAGTTTTTATTCAACTGCAATAATTTTTAGATAATCATGGCATCTACGAGAAGTTTCAGTCCGGTTTTAAAGCGCATCATAGCACTGAAACAGCCCTTTTAAGAGTTTTAAATTACTTTTAACTGTTGATGCCGGAAACTCCACTGTTCTTGTGCTTTTAGATTTGACCGCAGCTTTCGACACTGTTGATCACAGGATCCTTTTATCTCGCCTTGAACAGTGTGTGGGCATCAGAGGCACGGCCCTTAAATGGCTCCAGTCATATTTGACAGACAGGAGCTTCTCGCTTCACCTAGGAGAACACTCCTCGTCTGCGGCCCCACTTACGTGCGGGGTCCCTCAAGGCTCCATCTTGGGCCCAGTCCTATTTTTATTATATATGCTGTCCCTGGGCTCTATTTTCGACAAACACAACATTCCCATTCATTGTTTTGCCGACGATATTCAAATCTATCTGTCAAAAGGCCCCATGCAGCCTTTGCTGAACTGTCTCAAGGACGATAAATCATGGATGGAGTTGAACTTTCTTAACCTCAATGAAAGTAAGACTGAGATCCATATGTTTGGGCGACCTGACCTTGTGGATGGCTGTGTCAGCACCCTCGGACCACTAGCGTCCAACAATCGGCCCTATGTCAAGAATCTTGGTGTCCTCTTTGATAGCTCTTTTAAATTTGATAAAGCAAATTAGCTCTGTAGTTAAAAGCAGTTTCTTCCAGCTGAGACTTTTGGCGAAGGTTAAAGCCTATCTCTCCCCCAAAATTTTGAAAGACTTATCCATGCTTTTATTACTTCTAGGCTTGATTACTGCAATTCTCTGTATGCGGGCCTAGACCAATCGTCCCTGCGTCGTCTGCAGTTAGTGCAAAATGCTGCCGCTCAGCTACTAACTGGAAAAAGGAAGCGGGATCTTGTGACTCTTACCTCTATTGGCTTCCTGTCCATTTCAGGATTGATTTGAAGACTTTGTTGATTGTTTACAAGGCTTTAAATGGCCTGGCACCTTCTTACATTGCAGAACCCCTGCACCATCACACTCCAACTAGAGCTCTGAGGTCAACTAACCAAATGCTCTTGGATGTCCCGAGATCTAGACTAAGAAACAGAGCCAACCGAGCCTTTGCGGTAGCTGCCCCCAAATTGTGGAACAGTAAGATAAGTTTTGGAGAGCGGTAATGATGGGGCTAAGGATTTTTCTGGGCGTTTGCAAAATTTCAAGGCAGCTCCGGAGCCAGCATTTAGTAAAAGTGACCGCAGTAATACTACCTGTAATTATTGCCAGCGCACTGGGCATTGGAAAAATGAGTGTCCCATGTTAAAATCAAAGACAAAGTCAAATGGGTCACAGGTAAAACCAGCTGCCTGTGCTGCACCATGTCCAGTTGTGTCTCCTCAGGTGCAGGTGCACTCAGTGGGCTCGCGTCAGGAGGGTGCTAATGGTTATGCTGCATTCATGTCACAGGGGTTTGTTTCACTTGTGGGCAGTGATCAGAAAGTACCCGTTAGGATTTTGAGAGATACGGGGGCTTTGGACAGTTGTGTTCGGGAATCAGTGTTATCATTTTCATTTGAGTCAGATACTGGAAATTCAAAATTGGTAAGGGGAATAGGGATGGAAATTCTGGCTGTTCCTCTTCACAAAATGCAACTTGTCTCTGGTCTGGTGGAGGGAGAAGTAAGGATTGGTGTGCGTCCTCAGTTGCCTGTGGATGGCGTTGATGTCATTCTGGGGAATGATCTGGCAGTGGGCCGGGTTTTGGAGGACGTTCCTCCACTGGTTGTGACACAGGTGCCGGTTACAGGGCCTCCTTCTCAGGAGCCCGTTGTCTCAGATTTGCCTGAGGTATTTACATCCTGTGCAGTGACTCGTTCTATGAGTCTGGCTGCAGTGGTGCCTGGTCAGGAGACGACACATGAACATTCTAATGAAGTAAAACTGTCTTCGCCTGCCGAGCTCTTAGCTGTTTCTCCTTCTAAATTTGATTAAGGAGCAGAGGGTTGATTCGTCTCTACAGGAGCTTTGTGACAGTGCTCTGACGGCGGCCCAAATGGAAACGGCTGCCCAGGGTTATTTTTTTCTGGATGAGGTGCTGGTAAGGAAATGGCTGCCCCAGGGAAAGGAGTTTATTGGGGATCCCATTGTGCAGATAGTGGTACCGAAAAAGTTTAGGGAGGCTGTGCTGAAGGTAGCACATGACAACGTGGCAGGTCATTTGGGTGTGCATAAAACTTATGACCGTGTGCTGCATTTATTTATGGCCTCGCATAAAACGTGATATTTCGGGCTACATAAAAACATGTCACACATGTCAGCTTACCAGTAAACCTAACCAGGTATTAAAACATGCACCTCTTTTACCCATTCCAGCAGTTGTAATTGGTCAGCCGTTTGAGCACTTAATTGTCGGTCCGTTGCCTCGGTCAAAGTCGGGGAGCATCTATTTGTTGACAGTGATGTGTCAAGGCAAGCAACCCGTTACCCTGCTGCATATCCGCTCCGTACTATTACTGCCAAATCTGTGCTCAGGGCTCTGACACAGTTCAATTCAGTGTTTGGCTGGACCGCGGGTGGTACAGAGCGACCAGGGCTCCAATTTTACGTCTCGGTTATTTGCTCAAGTGTTAAAACAACTTCACATCAAGCACAACGAGGCGTCGTGTATCATGCTCAAAGCCAGGTTGAGCGGTTGCGCTTGAGCGATTCCACCAGACATTGAAGTCTCTGATGCGCTCGCTTTTTTCAGATACCCCATCACGCACCCATCTGATAGAACATGATGTGGATGTTGGGGATGCAAAACCTATCCGGCAGCGTTTCTATCTAACCCGGAGAAGCGGAGACATCTCAAATCCGAAGTAAAGTACATGTTGGAGAATAACATAGCTGAACCATGTCATTCCAGCTGGGCCTCGCCGTGCATTTTGGTAAAAAAAACAGATTTGACGTTTAGACCATGTACAGATTTTCACAAGGTCAATAATGTAACTAAGCCAGACTCCTTTCCTCTTCCTAGAATGGAGGATTGTGTGGATCAGGTGGGGTCTGCGGGTTATGTTTAAGAATGCAAAGAAATGTAACTGGCTCGTTAAAATCACATTCCAGGATAACGTTAGTTAACGTAGTTAAGGCCGAATTCAGACCCCGGCCCCTTGGAGATTCCAGGCCGGCAGGGCAGCCTGCACTCTCCGCTCTGCTCCACACAAAGGCAGCTGGCTGCCTGCGATTCTCACTTGTGTAGCGCCACAACACGCTGAATCCCACTCGATTTGGGGGCGGAACACGCCAGGATTGGCAAAAGCCAAATCCAGTCCCCACGAGCCAGTGGCAACACTCTCCCCCAACCAACGTGAACAATTAACCAATTAACTGATTGTTAAGGTGCGCAACTAACGGTTAAGGAAAATGCATGAAATTCCCATCCCTAGTGGCGATACATCTTCCTGTTCCTTAGACCTCGCCTCCAGTGGGCCTTGGACCTCTGCCGGCTTCTCAATAAAACCATAGGTGTCTGGTACACTCGAGGGTGCGTGGGATACTCAGGAGTGTGTGGGACACTCGACACTCAGGAGTTTGTGGGACACTCGGGAGTGTCTGGGACACTCGGGTGTCTGGACAGCCGGAAATCCGCTCCATAGAAAGGGAGGTGTGGATTCCGTTCAGTTGATCGTCCATCTGCTTTAAAGAGCAAGTGGTGAGTTTCTGTGAATAATTTTTGATAAGAAGTCAATGACATTCTAAAACTCAATTTTCCCCTACCACACACACATACACACACACACAGAGAGAGAGAGATAGAGAGAGAGAGAGAGGAGCTGGTAGGGTGAGGGTTTGAACCCGGGTCTCTGAACACTCAGCCACCCTGAAGATCTGAACTTACCAAAGGACAGAATGGCACTGTAAGAGTCTTTAGTGGCCAAGAGCTTCACATGCGTCATGGACTGAGGAAGAGAGACGTCCTGCGACAGAAGCTCCTCTAGCTGAGCTTCAATCTGCACACAGAGGAGACAGAGGCTACAGTAGGCAGGCCACTTATAAGACAATTTTTTTTTGTAAATGTTATAAAAATATTAGATGTTATTAAAGTATACATTATATACACAGCAATCCTCTCTAACACTGTTCCTCTGTTTTCTGTAAAGCAGTTAGGGATGAACCTGTTTGTTAAAGTCTCTCTATTAATACACGTCCCTTTAACTATTTAAATTCTAGTAAATCAGCTTTCCTTTTGTGCAAACTGGTCTTGTGATTTAAAGAGTGACAATGGTTTAGCCAGTCCAAGCTCCAGAAATTCCCAAATTGTAGTCAGATTTTTTTTCTTTTTTTTTTTTAAGTATTTTGCATATTCAATAAAAAAAACATGCTTACTGTCAAGCGTCTCCTAAATGACATAATGTAATGTAATGTGACCGGAGGACAGACCTGTGCCGTGCAGCTCAGGAGGGCTGGCAGGTCGTCTGTGCTCTGGACTTCCTCTGCTCTGTCAGTAACAAGCTGCTGTCTCTCCTCCAGCAGCCGCAGAGCCGTCCTCCTCTGCTCGATGCCAACCACCTCCTGCTGGAAAACCTGCTGCTCCACAAACAACAACAGCTGTGTGTCAGTCAGGCCTCTTACAGAAATGTGCATGAACTAAAAGTACAGTGGTATAAAAAACACTATCAAATAGTGTTAATTTTCTCTGCTATTTCTGAATTTAGTTTTAGTCCCGTGTCAAACGTCATCGTTAGTTTTTATCACATTTAGTCAACCTCATCCTCTTTTTATTTAGTCAAGTTTTAGTCGACTAAAAGTTTGACCATTTTAGTCTCATCTTAGTCGAATAAAATCAGAACTATTTGTCTAGTTTTAAGTCAATGAAAATTTTTCACATTTTAGTCTAGTTTTAGTCAATGAAAACTGTTGAATCTGCTGATGCGCTTGCACTAGTAATGGTCATTCGAAGCAGTGTTGCCAACTCTTTCCCAGGGAAATAAAGTAGCTAATCTGCATCTGATCTCCGCTCTCTCCCTCTCTCTGTAACGTTGCTGTCAGGTTTGTGTGTGATACAGTGACCGGCAGGTATCAGGCAGGCAGGCAGTCTGCGCCGCGGTGTTGACGTTTCCAATGCTTAAAAACACTTGCATCGTATTAAATTGCACGTGGCTTTTTTCTTCCTTGATCAACACAGCTGTGGTGACAACACACAGTGCAATCTCACTCTGTCCACATGCACCATGCTGCGGTTGTTCATCTGTGTCCGTGACGGCGCATTGCTCGAAGTTTAGTGAAGCATTTAGTGATAGTTCAGGCTATGGATCGGATCGGATTCTACTTTTTCCCACCAGATATCCGATCCAGTGATTTTGGCCGGATCGGCTCCGATACAGATACTGAGTATCAGATCGGACCATCCCTAGTTGTGAGTCACGACCAATGCGCTGTCAGCGTTGCTAGATTCAACTAAACTCTGACGACAGCACATTGAGTAAGCTATTTACATTGTGTCCAATCTATACGTAGTAACATGCCATTTTGTTGTGTTCAGAAGATTTAATCTGGAATCTAAAATGTTTTTGCACTAATGATTTAAACTTTCATAATGCCAGGTTTGTTCTATTCAAAAGAATATGTAACGTTGCTGTTTGCACTGTTAAAAGAAAATGTAATGAGTAGGCTAGATGCGAAGTTGCATTCCCGGTAGGCCATATCAAAATATCGTTTGCACTACTGTTTATTGTTCTTTCTTAAAATACAGCTGTTTTAGCCTATTACGAATGAGAAACCTCTGTTTTGCAATGCCCAAATAAAATTCTTGAATGATAATCTAGGAATAGGCTACGTGCAAAAACTCAAAAACGGATGAAATTCAGGTTTGCTTGTCTTAATAATAATGGGTAAATGGTTGAAGTTGTAGCATTTGCTCAGAGTTGGGGTCCGTTACTCAAAAAAGTAATATATTACACATTACACATTACTTTCAAAAAAAGTAATGCCTTACCGTACTTTACTTGATTACTCCCTGGAGAAAGTAATTCGTTACACTACTCGTTACATTACTTTTGCGTTACTCCGTAACATCGCCTGAGATGCATTGTCACGTAATTTGCCAGTTAACAATACAACATTAAACCTTACATATATGCCCATATATTAGCACAAATCTCTATCGTAATAAGGTAGGTTGCAAAACGTTTCCTGTCTGATGGTGGCTGTCCGTTCCCTGCCATCTGTATTTTGCTCAATATGTTTCTGAAAAATGGCGATTTCATTCTACTGTTGAAACTGGCAACATTTCCTCTACCATGTAGGAGGAGGCAACACGCCTGTCCATCTCTGATTTTGATGTTACCTGGTGAAAAGAAAGCTTTTGCTGCTTGCTTGGGGTGGAGGCAGGCGACTCAGCTTGGGTCTGCAACCAGCTTTGTGTTAGCATGTTTCCACTGCAGATGCTTTGAGAGGTTTATGTCGTAGGCTACCGTAGCTAGCTGCTTCTGTCCAGGGCGTTTGCAGTTTCACATTCTTGTCCTTCCGCGCAACAAAAACTTGTTGTAGAAGACGGCGCTTTTTGGCAGATTGCTGGCAGATTGCTGGCAGACTATTACGGAACATACGCACTGCGCCCACTTCACTAGAACACGTTGTATTTACAAGGGGTATTTACAGACCCCATCGCTGTATGTGTGTTTCTCTTATGGTTTACGTTTACATTTAATTTCATTTAATTTTGTCCAATATTCAGATATTCCAGAATTGCATGTTGTGTTAAAATACATATTATTTATATCTAACACTCTTTAGCCTGATTTAATTGTAAAACAAAGTGTAAAAAGTTATGCAAAGCCTTCTGGGAAATTTAACCCGTGGAAGAGGAAAGTGGGCGGAGTTCCCAGCATGCCCTGGGGGTACTGTGTTTTTGTGTCAATTGTTTGTTTGTCAATGTGTTTTGGAGGTTAAAATGATTTATTGTTCTATATGCATGATGTTAGTTATCTGATAAGCTATGTGTCGACTAATAGTGCTGTTCTGCATGCTAATACAAAGTTGAAATATTGGCACCATGATTGATTCTGCTGTGCAGTTAAATGACCCGTCTGATGGGACACAGGATCTGCTATTGAAACGGAGATCTTTTCTCTCTATACTTATCTTGCTAGTACGCATGTAACGAGGTAAGCGTTTGATTAGTAACTGTGATGTGATTACTGCACTTAGGTACAGTAGTGCCTTACACTACTCGTTACCGACAAAAGTAATGTGATTACAGTAGCGCGTTACTTTGTAACGCGTTACCCCCAACTCTGCATTTGCTGTTATGTGATTGTTAATAAATCCACTACCGACTGCTCCCCTGGACCGCCCCCCATTCCTTATTTCCATTTCAAGAAGTTGGCAACCCTAGCTGGGCGTAGAGTAACCTCACGTCCCCAGGCTCTTCTCGGCGAGAAAGAGCCTGGCCTCCGTTTACAAGGGATTTTGTCACTCGGTCTGTTTCCGGCCTAGAGCCTGGACAGCCCTAGACAGGAAACAAGCAGTGGAAATAGCTCGTTCACTTGAGAATCAGACACAACGAATAAGAAAATAAAACGGCAAACAACTAGCCTCAACGCAAGACTCATCAGTCATTAATCAAAATATGGACGTACCGAACAAAGTATTTTAAGAAGTTCTTATAGAAACATTGCGGATTCACAATACCACATATTTTAAGCCAATACAGAAGCTTTACTTTTCAAACAAATGGCCAGTTGATGGAATAGTTATGGTCGTCTGTCCGCTGTTATCGATAATGGAGGATCAAGTACAACAGTTGAAATCCAAAGGCATCTCTGCTCTGCTGCCGGTGCTGGGAAAGACATGGGCATTGAACATAAGATTTCACATGGCGAGTACTCCATTGTCTTTAGCTCTCCAGAAACCTTCCTCGGCAGTGACTACTAGAGAAATGTGCTAACGCTACTATACAACTTGTGTTGTTCTTTTTATCAGGCTCTAGCTAACGTAACCTCGCCGCGTCAAGCTAACGGCAACAAAGACGTTTTTTGGCGCACTTATTTCCGGTAGTGTTTCCTGTTTCCTTGGTTTACGCCCCCATGGCCAAAAGCGGAGTAAAGGGTGCCCAGACTAGGCGTAGAGGCAGCCCCACCAAATCTATTTGGTAATGCTCTACCTCCCGCACAAGTTCAGCCCCCCCCCCCCTCCCCCCAGAGAAGTGAGGTTTCACTTCCACAAGACCAGCCTCTGCTGCATGAGTCTGGCTCGTCGGAACCCTCTACCTTCACTGCCACCTGACTGGCAGTGCACCCTCTACCTTCACTGCCACCTGACTGGCAGTGCACCTGACCGGTCCACGTTGCTTCTTTGGGCAAAGCCCGACCGACCTCTGCGGCTCGCCTGGCCACCAGACGCTCGCTGATGGGCCCCCTTCCTTTTTTAGTACTTCTTATGAGGTGTAAGAAGTAATGCTCTCAAAAATGCTCCTCATTGCTCACAATGGCACTGTTTGCCAATGTGTCACAGCTGGGTGCCGTGTCATTTCTTTGGTTTCATTAAAAAAAATCATAAATAATAGAATTTGGATTTGATTTTTCCACCATATTCTTTAGTTACTGAAAAATAAATGAGGTAGAAGAAAAACCTTGGCATGCATTTCAATTCATATCTATATATTGAACAATAAAACTACGTCGATGTGTTTTGTCAACACTGTACAAATGTAGATATATCTTACAGTAGATCTGACTGATATATCTGACTGTGAATATCGGACTGTAGATATAACTGACTGCAGATTACCTCGATGGTGAAGTGCAGGTTGATCACTCTACGTTTGAGGCCTAGGATGAAGTGCGAGAACATGCGTTTCAGAGCCTCCGACATCTTCTTCTTACGTTCGTTGATGTCCTGCAGCCTGCAGGCAGCCGGACACAAGGTTAAGTTAACATATCAGACGAATCATCTGAATGCTTTCAGAAAACAACATGAGTGGACTATACTGCAGAGCTGAGATCAGACTGGAGGCTTTGCTGGAGGCTCCATAAAGTGTCAAAAATATTCTGAGTTTGTGAAATGATCTTGCAGGCATAGGCAGGAATCCTGAAGTTAAATTCAATACCTTTTTAAGACCATTTCAATATATTTTAAGACCTCAACGCCACTTTCGCCATATCAGCGATATGGGTGTAAATCACAGGTTTCATCACAATACAATATTATAGATTATTTGGACAAGAATTAAATATTTGCTGATATCACAAAGTCTGCCACAATACGATTTTGATTCAAATCAGTGGTCTGTGATCATCATATGCTCATTTAACACAATCAGCACAATAGCTACAAAATGTAATTCAATCATGAGAGACCGGTCGGTAAGGGTTTAATAAGGGACTTTATTTAGCAAGTATGGCATGGCAAGTACTTTGGCGTATGACTCCATTGTAAGATGGCGCTCCTCTTTAGGCGAGAGGGCGGCATGGGGGGAAGATCCGGATCCGGATTCGGATTCCGGACTCCTCATCGTACAATTCGGTTCACCATACAAACCCCTAAGCCATCCAAGTCCAGCGCCAAGTCAAGTCACTAAGTCACCCAGGTTAAGTTGGGAACCCCTAAGTCACTAAGTCACCAACCCCTAAGTCATCCAAGTCCAGCGCCAAGTTGGGAAGCGCCAGCCGTAAGTCACTAAGTCACCTACCCCTAAGTCATCCTAACTTCTGGAAATTATATCTTCCTTTTGGGGGATTCTCTCTAGCCCAAATAGATGCCGCCCTCTCGCCTAAAGAGGAGCGCCATCTTACAATGGAGTCATACGCCAAAGTACATGTACTTGCCGTGCACGCCACTTGCTAAATAAAGTCCCTTGTTAAACCCTTACCGACCGGTCTCTCATGATTGAAGTGAGGTTTCCATAGCAAATTTCAAGCTGAGAGAGAGGTCGTCAGCTTCAGAGGATGGTTTCAGGGGGAATGAACAGCCGCGATGCCGGCTGCTGCTGCCATCCGCCAGAGTGGGGGGTGACGTAGAACCCTTGCTATATATACTAGGGAGGACTGACGTCATGCCTGACGTCATGAACTGAGGACAACTGATGTCATGCCTGATGTCACGCTAGGGCTTGACTGACGTCACGGGCTGATCAGGTAATACAGATATGACGACCTCTCTCTCAGCTTGAAATTTGGTATGGAAACCTCACTACCTCATCAAAAGGTGATTAAGACTTTTTAATACTTTTTAAGATCTGTCTTAAAGCGCACCTCCAGTCAGTTTTTCATAGCTGCACAACCATTTATGTTCTATGAAAACGTACATGTGTGCGTGCTGTATGAATGGCAACGCACGTCATCATTTACACCAAAGAACTTAAATTGATAGGAACCGAAGGCGAAAGCTTGTTCCACCCATTATTCAACTGCAGCACATAATGACACCAGCACTGTTCTCTGTGTGTCTGTTCCCTCTTTGTTAAACTTTTTGTCTGCGCCCAGAGCGGAAATACCGGAAACAGTCGCCGCCATGACAGTTGCCAGCATTTCTGGGAAAAAAAAGTTTTAGAGTTTTAGAGTCACAATATTGTTATAATATCAACAACTAGCTAACATACACCAAAGCCGGTGGGCTTTATGGAAAGAGCGTGACTCAATAGGGTTAAAAGTTATCATGGGTGCCGTTTTGAGCCTGGCAAAAACGTAGGTCATTGCTAACAGCTAGCCCAACTGTAATCAAATACATCCATGACTGTAATGTATTATCTGAATATCATACATCAGTTGTTAGACAACGACAATGTCTGACGTCATCGACTGTTTTTTCCAACAGTTTATTTTTAGGACTTCGAAATGGCAAAATACACTGGAGAGGGGCTTTAAGAACACATTGGTGAATGTGGCTCCAAAATGCTCCATGTGTCTCCACTGCACCATTAAAATGTCTGTTTTGTGTGTTTTACCTGCCATCCATGTCCACAAGGCTCCGCCTCGCTGTATCTCTCTGCGCTCTGATTGGCCGAAGCAGGGTGTCCAGCTTCTGCTTCAGACTGTCCATCGCTTCAGGGACGAACTGAAACCTGAGGAAGAGGGACGTGAGTCTGTCTTTTCAAAGCTATTTAAAAACACATTCTACAGCGATTTGTACAAGAAATGGATCCAAGAGAAAACATCCACTGCCATGTTGGTACATCCTGCTGTAAGAACACAACCCATGTGACTAGTGTTGTCACGGTACCAATAATTCAGTAGTCGGTACCGGTACTAGTGAATTTCCACGGTACTCGGTACCAATTTCGGTACCACGGTAAAAAAAACAGACTGATATTTCTTGAACATATTCGTTACAATATTCTCCTTTATTAAAGTATGCAACCATTTCCAATGAACAAATGGCATGTAGGCTTCAACTTTAAAACAAAACAATGTGCTTCTGCTTACTTCTTACATTCAACTATGTATGGCAGTGAGTACAGACAGTGCAACACATGAAGCCCTCAAGTATTTAATTGTATTATTATATTAAATATTATAATTTAATTTATTTCACAGAATTGCTGGAATCCTTTTTTTTTCTCAACGGTGTATATTGGTATTTGATCGATGCATAGGAATTCTGCCAATGCCCTATCACACTTTCTTGCTTCATGTGAGTTCTTGTCATATTTCCTCTGCTTTTCAAAAACATCAGGAATTGTCTGCTGGGTGGTCTTTTGGGCTCCGCGACTTGTGCCTTCCTCTTCATCTTCATCTCTCGCATACTGTTAAATGGAAAGTAACGTCAGTGAGATTTACTAAAATAAAGAGATGATAAAGAGAACTGCACATACACACATGTAGAGTGCAAGCAATTTTATGTAGCTAGTTTTAATTCACGGACATGTTTCACCCGAAAGAAGCTTGTATTTATTTTGATGCCATGTTGAACTATGGCTAAGTTCGGCTATTAGCCGTGTCCCATAATGTTTCCATTACAAACATTGCATTGCACACGTGTTACACTATGCTAGCTAAAGCTGTACCTGTGTACCTACCTAAGCTGTGTTTTTTGGTTACACAATGCATTGCCAGCTATCTCAAAAACGAATGTGACAGGATAAGGTCTGTTTGATATGTTGTTAAACGTGTTATTTTACACCGTTTGAAAGAAGTAACCCACCTTGAATCATTTGAACAGGTCTGGGTGCCTGTCTTTCAGCTGCTTGGCGAGATTGGATGTGTTATCCTGTTTGGTTTGGAACTCCCTTTCACACTTTTTGCAGATGGGACTTTGGGGACTGATATTTCCAAATGCGACTCTTTGCATTCTTCTTCTCAACAAGTTGAGTTGTTGGAATAGGACAGGAGCAGCCGCTCCTGCTGTAGCTGTTAGCCATTATCTTCGCTGCCTGTGCGTGCCCTCCAGTGTTGCTCCTGGCCAATCCAGGCGCCACAGGGCGTGGTTATTGCTTATCCTATGTGGGGTTAGAAATCACGCGTATGCGCAGTATATGTATGTATGTTGATCAGGCAGACAGGCTAACGTTAGCTGGCGGCTGGGTCCATGAAGCCAAGCCATGGTGGCAAACTAAATAGTAAATTCGGTACCCTCGGTACCATGAAAAACAGGTCCCGTTCAGTACCGTAGCAATGTAGTACCGTCCAAGTACCGAAGTACCGAGTACCGTGACAACACTACATGTGACATGACAAAAACAAAGCATGAACACCAACAAAGATCAGAGATCAGCAGGAGGGATTGTGGGTAATTGGGTGTGTGGTGGTTGCTGCGGTAGAAATGTCTGTAAGAATGATCAGAGACTGGAAAGTTGAGGAATTTATTAAATTGTTTGCAAACAATGGTGCAATGGTGGTTTTTCTTTTGGCAACTAGGACCAATTAAAAACGCAATGATTGACTTATTGCTGCATTCTCAGAGCTCGAGCCTCAATAAATGAGCTATCTTTATTATTATTTTAGTGTTGTGTGTTAACTCTGTCACTGTTGTGTTGCTGAACTAAGATGGTAGATGCTATGCATTACCTGTGACCTTTTTGTCTTGTAACTATTCAACTTAATTCCAGCGTATGCCGCTAACTTGCTAATGCCTCTTGTCAAATGGCTTTCTGTTTCGTGGATAGTCTAGCATCACTGTTTAATAAATAAATCACTTTTTGCACTCAAAAACCTCTGCTCTCCATGTCCTGTTTATGTTGGCTGCCTGATCCTAGACAGGGTCATAACAGTTAGGGTCAGTAAGTGTGGTACCTGTGGTTCCTGTGAGACAGCAGCTGGCAGTCCCGGCAGGTCAGCTGAGCGCAGGCGAAACAGAAGAGCTGCAGAGGCTCGCCACTGTGGATCTGACAGAAGCCAGAGGCCGGTACAGGGGGTCCTGTAGGGGGCGACAGGGAGCTGTTAAGATCCTCAACCCACACTAACCACATACACACAGCAACTACACTACAGTCCACAGTCTGGACCAGCAGTCCACAGTCTGGACCAGCAGTCCACAGTGGACTACCACAGTCTGGACGTCCTGGCTAAATGTTCTGTGTGTCTCATTCTCTCGGCAGTGCTTCCCAAAACTTTTTAAATAGAACATGAAAATTGTATGTGTGCGTGTGTGTGTGTGCGTGCGCGCGTGTGTGTGTGTGCGTGTGTGTGTGTGTGTGTGTGTGTTTGTGCGTGTGCGTGTGTGCGTGTGCGTGTGCGTGTGCGTGTGCGTGTGCGTGCGTCCGTGCGTGCTGTAGCGGTCTGACTCAGTGCCGGGGTGCCAGTCAGGTTTAGGCCTGACAATATATATTGTCATATATATTAGACTAAGTAAAATCAGTCAGAGTCAAACCTCCCACAAAGGATTCACAAAATGGGTAGGCTATAAATGCAAATATATTCAATCATATCATGAACCCAAGAAAAACATAATATATGTGTAAGGAGGGGATTGGACGAAAACAGGTGAGGGAGATGTCAACTTGTGATTGGGTGGATAGGCGATGCGTGTCAAGGGGTGTGTGTCTCCATTGAGAAATACATAGTATCAGAGAGGGGGGGGGGTGAGAGAGAGGAATGAATGGAGTGATGTTTGGAAATGGCAGATCGCCACAGTGCGTGCATGTGCTTGCATGCATGCGTGTATGCATGCGTGCGTGGACCTGCTGCAGGCTGGTTCTGGGTCTTGTTGTTGATCAGGTCCTGGAGCTGGATGGGAGTCTGGTCCTGGCTGTGGATGGTGTGGGCCCGGGTCATCTTCACTCTGCGGTGGGCGGACACACACTCCTCACACAGCGCCTCCTCACATTCCACACACCAGCCACTGGCCTCCGCTCCCCCGCAGCTCGTACACTACAGACCAGGGAGGAAGAGGGAGATCTAACATAACATGGCCAGGGTTTCTGCAAGTTTCAACAAGTTAAATTTAACACTTTTTAAGACCATTATGAATGCAATTTAAGACCTATTTCACGTCCATACTGGCACACACACAAAGAATACTCAGACTTGATGTTCCTGATGTGAAAGTATTAGGGCTGTCCCCGAATACTATTTTTGGGCTTCGAGGCTTCAGTGACAAGTATTCAAATAGATTCAAAGCTTCGACGGGGGTGCGGGGCACGTAGTAACAATGAGGCAAAGAATCGGATTTCAAGGATTTTCCTTTTTATTGAAACAAAAATGGATAAACAAGTGCAATAAGCACATCAAATAAATTACAGCCATAGCCCATAAAAAAGGAATTTGCTCATATGTACAGTAGGCCCTGGTGGCTGCATGGTCAAACTGTCACAGTTTCAGTGCTGGTAAGTAATGTTAGATGAGAGCTGTGAGGCGCAATGTCCTTGTCTAAGAGAATAAGTAATAATAATTAATGTTGGATTACTATTTAAAAATAAATGTAAGAAGAAAAACAAAGCATTCGAATACTGATTTGGACATCGATGACAATGGCATCGATTGAAGCTTTGAAGCATTTGGGTCAGCCCTAAAAACTATTTTGGGGGAAGGCATCAGGCATTTGCTGCTGGCTTTTTACAACAGCTTTATGTCTTTAAGACTTCCCATACAGTACAACTCTAATGCCTTTATACCAATGTTCCTAATGTCAGCGTTTTCCTGCCCTGCCACCGTCGATTCCTTTTCCGCGCCTGTGCTCCACTGTTTACAGTCTGAAATTAGCAACTTGCACCTCGACTTTGGCGATACTACAACAACGTCACAACAACGTCACAACAACAACGTCACAACAACAACGTCACAACAACTACACCTCCAGTCATTTCCCACTGCTGATGAATTGACGTCTTCTATGCAGTGTGTTTTTACATTAATGTTATTAGCAAATAGCTGAAACGGACGCGGAAAAGGAAGTGACGTGGCAGGAGAGGTGCGCTGTACACATAGATAGTATAATATATGGATTAAGTGAGCGTGACGTCACCCATTGGGTTTTGATGGAACAAAATGAGGCTTGAATCTCCCGCTTCCTGCTCATTGTTGATTGGTTGAATGGATTCATTCTACACGGAAGTACGGGGAGAGGGGACGGCTGCCGGGGGGGTTTCCGAATTTGTCTCACAGGCTTGAACTGACTGCCATCTTGTTGTTCGCTTCTGGTTGCTAGCTTGCTCGCTGGCTGGCTGGTTGCAGTGGTGAAATAATCCAGGAAAACAAATATAATAACTTTTAGCCTGAAGGTATGGGCGAGTAGCAGTCTTGTCCGGGGCCTGGCCAAGAGACCATGGTGTGGTGTGAGCCTGGTGTGAGCCTGGTGTGAGCCTCCAGCCTGCTAGCTGCTGCTAAGCCTCCACAAGGTAAACTGCTATTATACTTCTTATATCTATGGGCAAACTCTAAACTTTATAACTGAGGTGGATTTACCACCTCCATGGTGGAGAAGGAACAGCAAAACACAACAGAGGCACATTGTCCCCTGGTCAAATGATTTGTGAAAATGAATGCTACGTTTTAATTCCCATGTGCATGGCTCATTATATAATTTTCTGCTCTCCTAAGCTTATAATGGTAACGTTAACATATTACTGTGAGAATATTGCTGATCATCAGTTCTTCAACCTAGGATATTGCAATAACATAAGCCAAATGTTGACCATAGACTGTATAATGCTGACAGATTTGAGACTTTGAGAGATTTACTTTGAACCATATGGTATGTATCTGCCAGTGTGCTTTTGTCAATAAACATTGCCATCAAAGATAACATTGTTGTGTAGGCTATGTACTAAGGTAAATCATGTACCCAAATGTACCGCAAATATCACAGAACGAGCCCATTATAGTTGTCTGGTCAAAGCAGGCAGGTTGTTAATAAGATGTGATATAAAGATCGTTGATGTCGAGTGAACCAGCTTGGACCAGATGACGAGAGGAAGAAGAATGTGAAGATGGAGAAACAATTCAAATCAATGAATGCTTTATATTGATTGAAATATGGTTATCTGTAACAATTCTGCATACACATAGGCTACACCATGCAACATATATTTCGATATAATTCAAACTTTAAGCATGGTTCCTTTTCCACCATGGTGGGCTGGACTGCTGTGAAATGGTTACCTATATTTGTGTCAAGTGTTGCTTGGTGGATTATCTATATACCGTATGCCTAATTTACCAGAAGACATATTTGTGCAAGACCTGGCTTAGGCTATGTTGAGTTCTATCGATCCGATAAAGTATGTTTTCAAATAAGGATGACATATTAAATTACTGAGCTTGGCGGATGCCTCAAGACAAGTGTGTATCATCTTTAAATGTCCAATACCATACAGAAGAGCAAATTGAACAAACGACCAACAGCATTCAAGTCTGCAAAAACTTGTGATGTTATGTCACGTTACATAACCTTATGACGCTTACTGTATAACATGGGCAGAGCATGTAACATTACTTTACATACCGTTAGATAACGTTAAATGGTACATGTATGCTATCTATACAGTTACGTGTGTCTACTAACATTATTAAAATATCATACAGTAACGCTATTTTCTGATAATTTGCTAAACTATGACTTGCTATCTGCTAGCATTGTTTGCTAGGTTGCTTAACGAATTTCTTATTTGTGTACTTTCCGCAGACTAGATGCCTTGCGGCACATTGCTGCCTCTAACGGGCAGAAGTATTACTGTTCTCATTATCTGAAGTATATCGCCTATTTTCCTCGAAATGAGGCTATAATTTAGAAAACGGAGGACGTGAGAGCATGAAAAAGACTTGAAATTGTTTTTTCAGACCATAAACTCATTTGGAAAGTGTTTATTTAAGACATAGACCAAGAAAGAAGTTGGCTCGTTTCCCATAGAGTTGAATGGATGTTCCTGGGGAGTGCTACACAAACTGTGCCCCCCACTGGCCATTTGAAAGAATGCAATTTCCGCATAGGCTTCAAAAAGAGGGAGGCTGAATTGGGCACTGGCTGTACAGGAAGCTGGGGGAAAATGTAGGCCTGACTCAGAGTCTATTTTTCAGATAAAAATACAACAGCCAGACCTAAAACCACCAGCCAGACCTAAAACAGCCTGGCAGAGCCTAACATTTATTTTGCAAACTGGGGGGGAGGAATTCCCCCTTATGTTCTTCAGATAGGGGGATTTATAGACTTTGGGGGGGATTAATAGACTTGGGGGGGGGGGGGGGGTTAGCTGATACAATAACCAGTAAATATCTTCTTCCCCTGTCCGATACCTGATAATAATTTCACATTTTTGTATTTAAAATATAAGTTCTTAACCTGTAGTTTATGCACACCTGAGTCTAAATGACTAGGGCTTTTGTCATTGTGTTTTATCTGCAGACTAAGCAGCCATAGGCTTTCGGTTCTATCAAAGCCTATATTTTTTGCATTCACTGATACACTTTACTAAAACACTCATATCATATTATATCAGAAGTGTTCTTTGCTTTGTATTCACAATAGTGATGTCAGTTAGATTTGGTTAGGTCAGAGCTCTGGAATATTAAATCATTCATCTTTTCTTACTACATCTGCCTTTCTTACTGTCAGAGGTTGTCATACTGCCTTGAGTTGCCTTAGTGGCCTTGAGTTGCCTTAGCCTACTGGCAACTAAACCTGGGGGCTGTCTATTCGAATTTTGCATTGGGGACAGTTCGTGGGGGGCAGGCAGGGAAAGTCCCACTATAAACCATCATATCTGTGTCGTTTCACTTTTTCTTGAAAAAATGCTTCCACCAGATTATAAAAAAGACTATCTGATGCTGTGTACAGCACATGCGCGGCTTAACATAGACATCGGCCCGCAAAACCATGCAGGACTTTTTTAAATTCCCAATCTGCGGGAATTGCAGAAAATATGCACAATACCGTAATCCCACACCAAATTTTAGG
This sequence comes from Poromitra crassiceps, assembly GCF_964638095.1. NCBI lineage: Eukaryota > Metazoa > Chordata > Actinopteri > Beryciformes > Melamphaidae > Poromitra > Poromitra crassiceps. The sequence goes on from NC_139623.1 coordinate 60,961,432, forward strand.
CCCTCCCAATTCTATTATAGGTTGCAGTCGAATTTAAGACATTTAAAGGCCCAACATTCAGATTATTGGAATTTTACATTTTACAAATCACAAAATCAACTGATATGAAACAATTCCAGTATAACCCCCCACGAGCATCCTCACAGGACAGACAAAACAGTAAGATCAAGCACAAACCAATGTTTACCAGACATACAATGACTTAATTTAAAAAAAGAGGAAGGGGAAAAATGAGGAACAAGAAAGAAAGAAAGAAAAGAAAGAGGGTTTACACTCAATTATCTTTATAAAATAATTATTAGAGTCCTACAGTACTGCTCCAAACATAGAAAAATTTGATTATGAAGTCTCCCAGTCTGTTATTTGGTTGTCGTAGCAGGTAAGAAAAGGCCTCCAGACTCTTTCAAATTTATTTGCATTTCCCTTCAATGTAAATTTGTTTTTTTTCAAGTTTCAAATAAAACCTAATCTCTAAGCCATCTCGTATGGGATGGTGGCACCGACCTCTTCCAATTGTGGAGGATGATACTGTAAGTCGCGCTAACAGAGTAGTGAAAGCAACCGCAACACACATATCAGTCGGCCATACTTTGTCAACAGGCCTCAATCCAAACAGGTTTGATTGTCATATTATACATGTCACTAAAGGATTCAAAGACCTTCTTCCAGAAAGTCTGCAGGCTTGAACAAGACCAAAACATGTGCAACCAGGTTGCAGTGGTGCACTTGCACCGATCGCAAATTGGATCGATGTTTGGATAGTGTCCTGTTATTCAGCGATTGCGGGTTAATGGCGTTAATTTCATGGTAAATCCAGGAGATCGCACCTTTGAGATTAGGCATTAAATCCTAAAAGAACAGCCAAGGCTTCTTTGAGGGGTGGGAAAGGCTGCTAGCCTGTTCTGACAAAGTGCCTAATCTGCAGGTATCGAACAAAATTGGTGCGCGGTAATGCTGGTAATGCCCTCACATGAAAACATTGTCATTCCTCCTGCAGACTAGCTGTCAGGCATCACTCCTCACGTCTCACACGAAAACGTGGTCATTCCTCCTGCAGACTAGCTGTCAGTCATCACTCAAACTAGCTGTCAGTCATCACTCCTCACGTCTCACACGAAAACGTTGCCATTCCTCCTGCAGACTAGCTGTCAGTCATCACTCCTCACTAGGGATGCATCGATTATTTTTTTTGATGTACGATTATAGTCTGAGAAAAAACCACGATTATCACGGTTTCACGATTATTTATGGACGTATAAAAATCACATGAGCATTCTTTGAACAGAGGTTTTATTGTATTGTCCATGCATTGTTTAAAGGTTGCTGTCTTTTGAAAGGTAAATAAAGGCAAATATTTGTCCAAAATGATAAATAAAATAAATAAAATAAACAAAGTCTGACTGTAATATTTATGACAGTAGATCTCTTTGGAACAAAACATAGTCAGGCAGGTGTATTATTTTTCTACATTTCTTTTGGATCACCTGAGTAGAGAACTTGTAAAACCTGGTGGAAAAACAAATCTAACTTATCTTTTAGTGTAAATGTTGATTAACTTTTAGTGACCTCCTATGAGAAATATAACGAATGTGGGTAATACACTTGAGTGTTATCATCAACTGTGTCATCCTCATCCATGCCTATTAGTTTGATTATTATTCATTTTTAATCATCTAACGTTATGCAGGTGTTGTAGAAGGTTGGAGGTGTTGGAGCCCTTAGCTGCGACTGCGACTTCGGCAGGTTTTGCAGATTGGGGAGCCGTCATCTTTAACAACACCCTGGGCGTCCTTTTTGTAACCGAAATGCTGCCATACCGATTACTTTAGACATGTTTTGGGGGGGAAGAGATCATCTCTTTGAGTTGCTTGTGGTCTCTCAGGCTCTGCCATTACGTTAGCTGTAATGCTAGCGTAGGCAAGGGAGAGATAACTAATTAGCGTTACGTCGTTACATCGATGGCCGTTCAGTAAACAAATTAAGAGGCCACGGAGACCACAGTTCGTGTCAGGCGACTGTCGCATCGCGCACGTCTCTGAAAAGTTTATCTTTGGCTGACGTCCATGGCTATGCTATTGGGAGCAGACTGGTGGGAGAGCTGTGTTTTGTGCACCCGCTAAAATAGTCAGTGCGGAAACGAAGCGAGAGACCGGTTCCTCTCGTTCCAGCGCTGTCTGCGCCGCATGGGAGTTTAAACTGACAGACTTATTTTGACAACAAAACACCCCGTGTTACGGAGCCTCTGCGGTTATATAACCGTGACGTTTGAAATCGCGGTTAATAGTCAAACCGGTTAACCCCTGCATCCCTACTCCTCACGTCTCACATGAAAACGCTGTCATTCCTCCTGCAGACTAGCTGTCAGTCACCACTCAAACTAGCTGTCAGTCATCACTCCTCACGTCTCACACGAAAACGTTGTCATTCCTCCTGCAGACTAGGTGTCAGTCATCACTCAAACTAGCTGTCAGTCATCACTCCTCACGTCTCACACGAAAACGTTGTCATTCCTCCTGCCTCACTTATCACTCAAACTAGCTGTCAGTCATCATTCCTCACGTCTCACATGAAAACGCTGTCACTCCTCCTGCAACATGCCTCACTTATCACTCAAACTAGCTGTCAGTCATCACTCCTCGCGTCTCACATGAAAACGCTGTCATTCGTTGTTTTTGGTTGTTCTTCCGTGTCTATTCCGTGCGTCCCAACAGTGTTGGGACGCACTGAGAGGAGGGGGGGGGGGGGGGGTTTTGCCACTGGCTTGTGTGTAGACAGTCGCCCATCTGTCAGTGGACTGACAGCTGAAGTGGTTTGGGAGTGGTTCATGTAAATGAGGAGCTATTGTCCACACTTACTTATTGGCTTACCTGACTGCCAGGGGTGTGAAAAAGCCCTAATCTTTGAGGGCCATTTTCTCTGAATTTTGCTTTTAGGAGTGTGGACATTCAGCATAAGCATATCTCCCTTTTTTCAGATTATAATGTGTGACACATCATTTGAAAGCTTACAATTTGCACTTTCACAATCTGTAAAAAACTGAAAAATGACCTCGGCCTACTTGTGGGTCGAAATACCAGCGCCTGTCATATTTAGTTAGCTAGTTGGTTAGTTAGAAAGCTAACTGGATAGCCAGATGTCAGACAGATAGATGGTAAATAGATGTCGTACCTTGATGAAGTTGCGCTCTGAGGCCACGTGGATGGCCTCGATGCTGGGGCGCCCCTCGACACCCATCTTCACGGGAGGGAGGGAGGAGGGGCTGGGCTGCTCGCCATTATCCACCTCCATGGTTTCTGAGAGAGAGTTGATAGATTAGGTAGATAGATAGATAAGACAGTCAGACAGACAGATAGATAGATACTGTAGATAGATAGATAAGACAGACAGACAGACAGACAGATAGATACTGTAGATAGATAGATAAGATAGATAGAGATATAGATAGATAGATATATAGATCGATATGACAGACAGACAGACTGATAGATACTGTAGATAGATAGATAAGACAGACAGACAGACAGACAGACAGATAGATAGATAGTTCCCAAACTTTAAGGGCTCATTATACTCGAGCAAGGCTCTGTGAGGTGGAGCTCCGCGAGTCACGTGCGGACCTTGCGCTGGGGCAGATGCTTTTATACTCAGAAGTGATCAGCCAAGTGATCAGCATGTTATTGTACAATGGTAATAGTGAGAACAGCCCGTGAAAAGTCGGAATAAAATGCTATTATGTGCAGTACTGGGTGCGCTTTCACTCTCAAACGACCGTACATCAGCACATGAATGAATCACCAAACCAGTTCTCAGCCCTGATAGCCTACTCTGTGCTGCTTTTAATCTCTCTCAATCATGCTCTCAACACAACACATTTACTTGGTGAAATGACTAAAAACGAACAGTTGCAAATCAAAGTTTAGCCTACCACATGGGTCAAGAAATGTGGTGAAAACACAGCTCAGTGTTCAGGGCTCAGTGGCTCGAAAGCGGCCATGTTTGGAGAGAAGCCGTGCGGAGGTCGCGATGTGAGAAAAATCTTCAGGTACACGGTGGGCGCCCTACGGAGGTAGCGCCCAACCACACCCAACACATTGACGTCATTTGACGCTTGCGGCCCCCGCGCCCTTCACGGCATGGTGAGTATAAAGCAGGCTTAAGAGGCCCACTTTGAAATCTGAAAATCTTCCAGGGCCCATCGAATCTTTTAATCACAACTCTGACCAGCACACGAGACCAATTATGTATTTCCCTATATATTTTAATTTAATTAACAGAGCATGTGAACTTGGGCATACGGCAAATTAATAATCTATTAATTAATCATACAAAACATTTCAGCAAAATACCTAAAAGCCAGATTGCCAACATTTTCTCCCCCTTACTCATCAGAAATATTTGCATGCACAGGGGTTAAAGTGGGATTTGGCTAGTCTCTTAGAACAGACGAGTTGGCTTCCGCAATTTTCAAATGCTTCCGCCATACCGTCTGTACTTCGTAGGGGAGAATCATGCACCAACCGGAATGGGAAGTAGAAAGGCGGGTCTTCCGCTCATTAGTCCAATCAGAATCCAATATGCCGCATTTTTCGTGGACCCACGTGTCGTGATTGGTCGGATTCTGTCGAACTTCTTTCCTGTCTGAAGGTTTTTTTCCCAACTTCCTTGTGCATGTTCTGGGGGTGTAATGTACAGACTGTGTATAGCTGCATTCGCCGGATGTAGATGAGACAGTCTGTTTTAAGAGACTAGGATTTGGCAGGTGATTTTGAACACAACTGCATTTCACTTCCTACTCCAAACAATGCACTGCAATTCCTGTATTAACTTTTGTTTTTGTTATGTTCATTGTATTATTCATTATTCACTGTTCATTGTCTTTAAATTGATTGTTTTATTGTTCTGTTGTTTATTGGAAAGTGTATTGAGACACCTTGGTGTGATTTCAAATTAGCCTGACTTGTTTTGAAATCCCGCAGGCTGGGGTACATCACCCAAATCACATTAGTAATGTTGCTGTTACAATACATTAGCTCAACTTATATATAATGGCACTATATATAACTAATGGATAGTTTAAGCTTACGACTCTGTTTATCAAAATGGCTGTGAGGGAATCAGTTTCAAGATCCTGCATATTTTAATAAAATATCAATACTTGGTGCCAGTGCATCGATAACGTATCGCAAGTGGAAATATCTTGATACCGTGAGTATCAATATTTTGTCCCACCCCTAAACGTCACATGGACAAACTTGCTGCTCTTAAAGAGACAGGCGGCCGTAAAAACAATGAAAAACTTACTTTTTAAGACAAGATTGTCAATAAACGATTTTCAACTTTCAATAATAAAAGTCGATATTGATAATAAAAACGATTATTTGAAAAATCAAAATTCATTGCCCATCCCTAGAACTATGTCCTCCTTCCTCCTGCGTGGTAGGGTCAACCATGCTATACTCACAGGCTCTGACTAGTGCACTTTATCCATGCACTTCTACATTAAACACTTAAAGGCATCCACTCACCAGTACATACTGTATTCCACATAGACATGTTCTTAACCTTGTACCCCCCTTATATTTTTTGCCTGTTGCACTCCCTATCCATCAGCTGGATATTGATAGTCAATAGTTATTTTTTATATTCATAATAATTATTATAATTATTATTATGATTTTTTTATTGATTCTTATCCATTGGTAACTTCATCCCTCATATACCTCATATCAACATTTCATGCTTACTCAGAATTTTAACCCCTCAAATGCCAGTTTACTGTACTTACTGTACAATCAAATTTACAGTAGAAAAGACAAAATATGATTTTTTTGCCTTCCCATCAATGCCACCTGGATATCCCCCTGTGGGATTATTTTAGCCTTGGATTTGTCACATTTTTCGCAGAGGAATTATTTTCTTACTTATTTCATCTTTTGAGAATTGCAATCCTTATTATCCATCCATATTTTTTGCCTGTCGCGCATCCGCCAGATATTGATCGATAAACGACGAAACGCGCCGGCTCTGTGACACGGAAGTCCACAGGAAGTATCTGGAAGACGACCCGGATGTTGTTCATGAGCGATCTTTGACATCCGGGTGACTGGCCTGTGGTGACCTGCTCCTCAGAGCAGCACGGTGCGCCCAAGACAGGCAGACATCCGCAGCGGACCCTCCAGCAACATTAGCCGAGAAAGAGCCTTGTTTCACGGCATTGGATTTACTGTGCCTCGGTGCTTTGAGCGCACCTCAAACCGGGAGCGATAGAAAGCTCCTACAACTACAGAACACGAGGATATTAGAGATCTAGAGTCAATTTTCGACGCCGATTCCAGCCATGCTATTGCCGAGTCGCTACGACAAACGAGCGCGGAGATACGGACGTACTTTCAATGAAGGTAAATTTCAGAAAAATACATTTTCGACTGCCAGCTAATTTTCACAAAACACATAAACTAGCTTCATTGATCCATCAATCTCGGTCTAAAGGCTTCAAATCAGTAGTTTGCACTGGAAAATCCAGGTTCCCAGGTCATGTGACATGTTGCTATGACGACCACTGTACTGTTTTTTCATGTTAAACTGCATGCAATTGGTTGCGCTGCCAGCACTGATCAAATACGGGGGCGGGGGCAAACACAATAGAAGCTACAAATTTGATGTCTTGACTCGAGCTGAGAGGTGTAAGATCAGAAAAATAATTATTTTTGGGGAAAGTAGCTGGGAGTCCAATTTTTTTTTTTGTTTTTTTGCAAAATTAACATTGAAATCAATGGGAAAACTATGCAATGGATTTTGAAGGCTTGTAACTCCACCAAATGTTCAACCAACTCCGAGGTTAGATATTAAGGTCAAATTTAAGGGTATTTGGTCCAGGATGCCAGCTGAAAAAAAATAATAATAATAATTTTGTAAAAATTTCCTGGAGGTCTCAAAAAAGTTGTTTTAATGGTTTTAATACACCGGCTGCTGGACCTTAGGGGGAACAACGTGATTATAATACTTTCTGGGTGCCAGGAACACTTTTTTAGGGTGGCGGAAGGGTGAATTACCCATAATAAACCAAAAAAAAATGATGGGGAAAATTTCAGGCCTGAATTCCCAAGACTTTTTTTCCCCAAGAAAAAAACAAACACAAAACACACCTTACGATCCAGCTGCTGGACCACGGGGGTACTTAAAGGACCGCAATGGAAACAAGCTTTTAGATTTATTGCATTTTTATCCTTTTGTCCTTTTATCCTTTGATAGCCTATAATTGAGTGATACACTTTATTAAAACAATCATATTATATCAGAAGTGTTCTTTGATTTGTGTTCACAGTGATGTCAGTTAGATTTGGTTAGGTCAGAGCTATGCTCACTACATCTGCCTTTTTTTAACCCCAAGTGTGCATAAAATACAGGATAAGAACTTAAAGAAATATCTATATATATTTTTTTTATTATAATAATTATCGGAATATCGCATCGGTTATCGGCCAGGAGAAGCAGATATTTATCGGTTATCATATCGGTTGAAAAAAATCCATATCATGCATCCCTAATATATATATATACCCTAAAACCGGACAACAGTATAAAATCAAAGGCTTCATTAATTGTAATACCACGAATGTTATTTATTTACTTAAGTGCCCGTGCGGAAAAATTTATATCGGTCATACAAAACGTAGTCTTAAATTACGCATAGCCGAGCACAAAGCGGCCATTAGAAATGGTAACATGGATTACATAATAGCTAAACATTACAAGGAACGTAACCATGGTTCAGCAGCCACTCTTAAGTTTGTTGGTATTGAGAGAGTTTCCCTCCCACCTAGGGGAGGGAACATGAAGAAACTCCTTTTACAGAGAGAGTCCTATTGGATTTTCACTTTGGACTCAATGGAGCCTCATGGGCTCAATGACAATCATGAGTTGTATTCTTTTTTGTAATGAGTGTAATGAGGGTAATATCGTTGTCCTGTTTTTTGTTTTTGTATTTTTCAGATCTATTTTAAATTTATTACTTTTGTACAATGGGTACATACAAACTTGTATGTTTTGATTGCCCCAAATAACCCCCCCCCCCCCCCCCCCCTTGTTGTTATGGGGATTACACCATCTCCTGGGGATCTTCAGCAACTGCTGCACTTTACACTGCTGCAGCTGCTGTACTTTTTCCTTTCCTGCATTGACTCTCTTTAGGAGGTTTCCTGCCCTTTTAATGTGATTGTGGGCATTTCTGGTTCCAAATGTGTTGAGCCTTACACTTGTTGCCCATTAAGGTATGTTTTTATTGTGTAACCTGTGTTTCCTCATTTAATTGCTTAATTGACCTGTTCATTGAGGGGCGGGCCGTTCAGTCACACGGCCTGCTACAAAGGTGTTTGTAATCACTGCACTTTTACTATGAACCTGATGAAGCAGCAAGCCTGCGAAACGCGTTGTTCTGCTAAAATAAATATGATCTTTTGATATAACTTTGGTCACCCTGTTCTTCTGGAGTGTTGCGGTCAACTTCATATGGACTTGTTCCTGTAGAGACTGTTTTTATGTTATATATATATATATATATATACATACATATATATATTATCGGCCAATAGCCAATTATCGGCCAATAGCCATAGCAAGTGTCATGTCCAAGGTCATGGAGTCAGTTATTCTGTGTAGACTTGAGAGGTTTATTCTGTCTGCTGACAATCAATTTGGTTTCAAACGAAAACTTGGAACTGATCTATGTATTTTTGCACTCAAAGAAATTTTAGATAAATTTAATAGGCACAATTCTACTATGTTTATGTGTTTTATTGATGCTTCTAAAGCTTTTGATCGTGTTAATCATGAGAAATTGTTTTCTAAATTGTCTAAAAGTGGGGTTCCCAGTTTTTTAGTACGTATTTTAGTATACTGGTATGCCCGACAGACAATGAGAGTAAAATGGGGGAGTGTGACATCGGCTCCCTTTCATGTGTCCAACTCCGTCCGCCAGGGGGGAATATTGTCACCAATTTTGTTTAATTTATATACATGTATGAATGATTTGTCTTTGCTGTTAAATACATCAGGTACGGGCTGTAGGGTGGGTGACTTGGTTATTAATCATCTTATGTATGCTGATGACCTGGTCGTCTTTAGCCCTTCTAGTGCTGGTCTCCAACAGCTCTTGAAAATTTGCACACAGTACGGGGCTGACTCAGATATTATTTATAACGCCAAAAAGAGCAAGCTCATGATCATTAGAAGTAGAGAAGACAGGCGGGCAATCTTCCCTGACTTCTACCTGTCTGGCACTTTGCTCAGCACGTGTGATGAGATTACATATCTGGGCCATGTTATCTCAGACGACCTCTCTGATGATAAGGACATCCTAAGGCAGCGACGAAAGCTGTATGCCCAAGCAAATATACTGTGTCGCAAGTTCTCAATGTGCTCTATCTCTGTGAAGATCTCACTTTTTAAAGCATACTGTACACCCCTGTATACGGCTCACCTGTGGTGTCGTTATAGACAAAACAGCATGAGAAAACTTACTGTGGCTTATAATGAAATTTAATGTATAGATTTATGTGCAGGGCATCTGAATCTGTAAATGACATCATTGCTGTACTGACCAATCATGAACACAGCTCGGGCAAGTTCTTTTCCAGACTGTGGAACCACTGGCGAAAATGTCTGTATACTAGACCCTGAGTATCTTGGTAACCTGTGTGCTGTTATCAACACTTACTATTTATTGTACTGCCTTTTTTATTGTTTTTTCTTTTTATTATATTATGGATCTCCCTGGGTCTGAAATAAAGTTTGAATTGAATTGAATATACACATACATACATATACATATATATATACCGTAAATTCCGGACTATAAGCCGCGGCTTTTTCCCCGTTTTTTGGCCCTGCGGCTTATATAACGGTGCGGCTTATCTATGGATTTTTTCAGAAAAAATAAATAAATAAAAATAAAATCTCTCTTTTTTAGCACTCTTTCTAACTATAAATCCACTTCTGTTTTAATTTCCTCTCTTGCCCTCTTTTCACCACACCGCGGACACTGTGTGCACTGTAAAAAAAAACAAAGGTGGTGTTGTGTTATGTTGTTTTGTTGAAATGTTAATACGGTAAATGGGAGCTTCCTCAAACAGCCATCTCTTTCCCGACAATCCCCTCTGTGCATGAACCCTTACATATGGTAATTACGGTAAGCAAACGGCCACTCGGTGACCTCCAAAATCGATGGATTTTACAGGTTACACAGCTTCATCAGCACATTTTATGTGCATTGCTTTGCTGCTTGTTTTTTCGATTATTTTTTTGTATAGCACCTTGAATTGCCTTTGTGTATGAAAGGTGCTATATAAATAAAATTTGACTTGACTTGACATCATTTGGCGGAAATCAACCGGTTACTCCTACCGGTTCAAAGTTCATTTCAGTAGCAGACCGGAATCACAACAAGAGGAGCAGTAGAAGCAAAGGGTCGTGCACTACCGGTAACTCTCTCTCACTCACCATGGGGAAGATACGCAGAAATTCACACGACGCAGCTTTCAAGTTGAAAGCAGTCAATCTCGCATTAAAAGACGGAAATCGAGCAGCAGCACGTAACCTTGGCATCAACGAGTCAATGGTGAGGCGTTGGAAGGTGCAGCAGGAGGAACTGTCTCAGTGCAAAAAGACCAAAAAGTCCTTCAGAGGTCATAAAAGCAGATGGCCCGAACTTGAAGATTCCCTGGAAGATTGGCTGTTGACCCAGAGAGCAGACGGCCGAGGCGTTTCCATGGTGCAGATCCGACTGAAGGCCAAAACAGTCGCCACCGAAATGAAAATTGAACATTTCAGAGGTGGCCCATCTTGGTGCTTCCGATTCATGAGACGAAAGGGACTGTCCGTCAGGGCGAGAACTACTGTGTGCCAACAACTCCCTCCCGACTACCAGGAGAAAATCACAAACTTCGGCGAATTCACACAAAGGAAGATCAAGGAATATTCCATCGAACCGGAGCAGATCATAAATATGGATGAAGTGCCTTTGACGTTCGACCTGCCACTCACTCGGACTGTTAACAAGAAAGGTGAATCGTCGATCACGTTGAGAACCACTGGGCACGAGAGAACGAATTTCACTTGTGTTCTCGCCTGCTCTGCATCTGGAGTAAAGCTGCCGCCAATGGTGATTTTTAAGCGGATCACGATGCCGAAAGAAAAAATTCCCAGCGGGATATGCCTCAGAGTCAACAAGAAAGGTTGGATGATGGAGAGTGTGATGAAGGAGTGGCTGGCTGAGTGCTACGTCAAGCGCCCTGGAGGATTCTTTCGCCAAAAAAAAGCTCTGCTCGTTCTCGACAGCATGAGGGCTCATATAACAGATTCCGTGAAAGCAGCCATCAAGAGCACAAACTCAATTCCAGCTGTGATTCCGGGGGGCACAACGAAGCATCTGCAGCCACTTGACATCAGTGTCAATCGTGCGTTCAAAGTGGCACTACGCGTTCAGTGGGAGGCGTGGATGACGAGCGGCGATAAATCATTCACCAAAACTGGTCGCATGCGAAAAGCAACTTTCGTTCAAGTTTGCCAGTGGATCCTGACAGCGTGGAGGAGTGTGAAAACATCCACGATCACCAACGGGTTCCGAAAGGCTGGACTGCTGCGTGATGAAGAGGATGACGCCGCCACAGCTGAGGGCCTTCAGAGGCTGTTCGATTCTGACACCGACAGTGACGAAGAGGAGTTCGTTGGTTTTGAGAGTGACAACGAAGGAGAGAGGAGAGTGGTTGATGAAGCCACCCTGAACCTGTTCGTTTCCGACACTGAAGTTGAGGACTTTGGTGGTTTCAGTACGCAGGAAGAAGAGGAAGACGAGGATTAGTGACTTGACTTTGACTCTGGTTACAGCCGTTTGCTGCACCTTCACCTAAAAGATGAAGACAAGGATTACCGTAATGACTTTTCTGGTTTGATTGTTGAAGCATTTATTGTTATTTATTTATTGTTGAAGGTTTACAGCACCTTATCCTTTTGAGGATTGTTTTATTATTGTTTTACAGTTACCGTATTTTGTTTACAGCACCTTATCCTTTTGAGGATTGTTTTATTATTGTTTTACAGTTATTTTGTTTACAGCACATTATCCTTTTGAGGATTGTTTTATTATTATTATTATTGTTTTATTTTTTATATTTATTTTGTTGAAATGTTAATAAATGGGAGCTTCCCCAAACAGCCATCTCTTTCCCGACAATCCCCTCTGTGCACGAACCCTTACATATGGTAATTAAACATAAAAAAAAAAAAAAAAAAAAAAAACATTAAAACACCCGCGGCTTATAGTCCGGTGCGGCTTATATATGTAACAAACAGGCAATTTTGCTGCTGCGGCTTATACACCGGTGCGCCTTATAGTCCGGAATTTACGGTACATATACATATATATATATTAGGGATTCCGTTAGCCGGCAATTGGCCAGTATTTATTGCCGTGGGTCAGCAAAATAAGAACTATAATGGTTCTTAACTCATTCACTGCCAATATCTGACTGGCATTTTTGGCACAGGCCAAGTATTTCCATAATGTTTGGTCATCTTTCAAGACCCACAGTAAATTCTGTACTAGGACTACAGTGATGTCCAATACCTCGAAATGAAGATCTAAGTCTCTACTTTCACCCCCAAAAAGAAAGTTAGCTTTTAGCATGTTCTGTACTCTACTTATAACCCTTTTTATACACCCCATGTTCACCAAAAAAGCCTGTCTGGGAAGAGAAAAGGGAGAAAAAAGCATTTTTGTAAAAGGGCACAATCTCAGGCATAACTCACTCTCAATTCTTTTATTTTGAACTGTATTGACATCAGACATGTAAATATTATTCGTTAGGACACAAATGACAAAAAAAAAATATATATATATATATATATATACACACACATGAAGTGCTTTTTTTTTACATTCAACAATACAGTTTACTCGGTGTGAGTGTGCAGACAGACAGACAGACAGACAGACAGACACACCGACAGACAGACAGACAGACAGACAGACAGACAGACACACACACACACACACACACACACACACACACGATCCCCCTTTTAGATTTGGCGCTGGGATTGGCCAGGAGCAACACTGGAGGGCGAGCAGCCCAGCGATTTCATGAACCAACTGAAGAGCTCTTGAGAAGGACAGCGGGCTGCTGTGAGTGCCTTCTGCCCGCTGCTGCCTAGCTGTTCCTGTGTTTATTTTGATTTGTTCTGGTACACCGTCCTCGTCCATGTCTCCCTGTCATATCTATGATCGTTCCCGTTTTCCCCTCGGCTATTCAACACGTCCTCACCGCCCTCGCAAACTGATCGATCATTTCCTCATTCCTCCGATGATCAAACACATCTTTTGATTACTTTCTCCCGTTTTCTCCTGGCTGGCACAGAGGAAGGCGACTCCAGCTCGGCGTTTCAATTGCGTTTCTCCTGTCTGCACAAGGAAGCGTTACCCGTTCTCTGCTTTTCCTCCTGCTCAATTTCAAAACAACAGCTGCGGTATGTGTTTGATCGCGTGCTGTCGGCTACCCTTTGAAGGCAGGGACCTGTGTCTGTGTGACAGGCTGGGCAAGTGTTTGCTGCAGGCGCTGCACCAATAAAAACAAAAACACGTCAAACACGTCCTTGGCGGGGAAGGCCATTGCTGATAACACGTCAAAGACGTCATTGGCGGTGAATGAGTTAATAGGCCTGGAAATTCAAACCCGAACCGAATTAATTAAGGAGCGGTGTGTGGCTGCAGCAGCTCCCTTTAAACTCGCAAGGGCAGACGGGAGCAGTGAATAGTTAGCTAATTATAAAGGCCAGCAAAAATTATTTAAAATTAAGATTTAATTTGTAAAAATATGTTATGTATTTAAAGTCGAACTGAACCTGTTCATCACGTGCATAATGAGTCCGTTTCAGACTGAAAACATAGTTTGTCTAAGATGACAGGTTGAGAGGCGGGTCATAGTATCATGTCGATGATTTTATTTGACAATTCTGGGGACTGGATTGGGCTTTGGCCAATGCTGGCGTGTTCCGCCTCCAAATCGAGTGGGATTCAGTGTGTTGTGGAGCTCCCCTCGGGAAGAGCCTTTTGACGGGAGGAGTGGATGTCAGCGACCCGCAGGCAGCCAGCTGCCTTCGTGTTGCAGAGCGGAGAGTGCAGCACGTCGGCCTGGAATCTCCGAGGTGCAACCCCTGACAACCAAGCTCTCGGATGCGCGCGCCATTATCGTTGCTGTAACGATACGATTTCCCTGTGTAAGAAATCTGGGTTATTTTGGTTCAACTTTTCATGTGAGGTGATTTCCCCCACTCCCATGTGAGGAATCCCTGAAACCATCTCCAGATGGTTGAAGACAAAAGAACAACAGACTTGGTACCAAACAGTGTCATAACTCACACCATTTTCTTATAGTAAAAACAAGTGAATGACTTTCTTATCTCCCGGGACTTTTGCTAGACTCTTGACTTCAAAGGAAGCATCAACAACCGCCAGGATTAAGCCAGTTTCGAGGGTGTTAAATCAAGCATCCTGTCAACGACTGAGTGATTTGATCATTCGAATACACATTGACCCTAGACAGGAATGTCCATCTGGTTTTCCTCCAAGAAGTCACCATGAAAACTCAGTATGATGAAAATATGTGAAGGAACTATGTTTACCTATAAAATGAAGGTTCATGTTATAGAAAATGTTATTCTGATAAAATACACGCGTTTACTGTTTATTTTGGACCTTCATAGGCAAAGTTGTGTTTTTATCCAAGTTTCATACTTTCATGGGTGGAACCATAGTGCCCCCTAGTGGGGAATAAAATACACTGCCGCCTTGTCAATGTCCTTGACAAAAGATGTTTTTCTTTTCTTATTTTGATATTAAATGTATCCCAGGCCTATCTCCTATATATGAAAAGGCCATAGTTATACTTTGACTGAGTTTGAATAATACCATGTGTCTTCATGTTTGTCAGACTATGCAGGAGGATTGTTTAAAAGTGATAAACTCATTTAGGGAATAACTATTTTTAATGCCCTATAAACAGAAATATAATTCATATATAACTTGAATGATTGACTCTATTTTGAATGGGGAAATTGGAGACGTAAAGATTATTTTCTTTACACCAATGGTTAAAGTGATCTGTTATGTCTTTTGGGAACAGCCCAGCTTATTTGCATACCGATCCCGGGGTACTTAACGACACCTCGAGAGTGATAGCGTGCTCTTCAACTGAAACAAGAAAAGTGAGGTGGATCCAAGAGGTTCCACCTTTGAACACACTCCGGGCTTTGTCCTCTCTTTGCTTCCTGCGGCCGCGGAGCTCTGAAGAGACAAGCCGATTCGCTTAGCATTGCTTCCGATTTGTTTTGTAGCTTAAGAAAAAGTGATTCCTGTATAAAAGCCAGAGACGTCTTGCGTTTATAAAGTATCATCTATTTTCATAGCTTTTGTTTATTTTCTTAACGAGTTTAAAACGAGTATAGACTTTTCCTCCTTTTACTCGAGAGGAAAAGATAGTGACCATTTTGATAAGCGTCTAAATAGAAGGCTCTCGGACCATTCTTCGGCCTGCACACACCAGACGCCGACCTGTACCACAGCTAGGGATGGGCATTTCTAGCAAAAACACTATTCGAAATTCGCTGGCCAAATTCGAATTTAATTCGAATTTCGAAAATAAAAATAAAAATGTAAAAAAAATTCAAAATGTAATTTTTTTTTTTTTTTTTTTTTTTACATTTTTTTTTTTTTTACATTGACATTTTCGAAAATAAAAAACAGTTTTGACAATCATGAGTGGTTCATTAAATATTTAGTAGGCTCAGGTCTGAGTGCCAAAGGGGTGCCAAAGTCACCCCCTCTCCCTCTTCATGGGATTTCATCCGCCATTCATTTTTCCATAAACCTTGCTTAAAATGCTTATAAAAATTGTTTTACTTGCTCAAACCAAGCGATTTGACTATACTTAGAATCAGGGGAGACAATGCAACATTTCACTAAAAAAAAAAAAAAAAAAAACTTTTTTTTTTTTTCCGAATTTCGAATTTCAATAATAAAAGTCGACCTTGATAATAACAACGATTATTCGAAAATTCGAAATTCGATGCCCATCCCTAACCACAGCCTGGGAGAACATCACCTTTCACCGAAGTGCCTGTTACAGCCCTCTTCAAACAAAGTAAGGAAAGACAGATTTGCTAATCTGAGCGACGGTGTGTGACGGATGCGACCCCACGCGCCCTGTTACAGCCGAGACCGTCTCAGGTTGTAGACTGATTCCTGATTGTTTCAAGATTCAAGATTCAAGATTCAAGATTCAAGATTCAAGATTTTTATTGTCACTCCATGGTACAAGTATCACGTGTGAAATTCTTGTGCTGTGGACTCCGTTTACGACATAGTACAAATAGGCAACAAGCAATGAGCAATAGGCAATAAGAAATAGGCATCAGTAAGCAATACTAAGCAGCAATAGGCAATGAGGCAGAATAGCGATAAGACAAGTCAGTGGCATATTCATTGCACATAGGTGCACATGTTATGTGCATACGTTAGACATGTTCGGACATTTTAATTCGACGTATTTGACATACAGTGCAAATAGCATGTACCTTATTAAACATACAATTAAACATTAGGCATTGTGCATACGTTAGACGTGTTCAGACATTTTAAATTCGACGTAATTGACATACAGGTGCAAATAGCATGTACCTTGTTAGACATACAATTAAACATTAGGCATACATAATGGTAGCAGCTGCAGTACGGTACGGTACGACTACTACACTATTTGTGTATGTTAAGGAGTCTCGTGGCCTGCGGGAAGAAACTGTTCCTCAAGCGATTTGTGCGTGCTTTTGGAACCCTGTATCTCCTCCCTGAGGGTAGCAGGGAGAACAGGCTGTTGTGGGGATGGTTTGTGTCTTTGATGATCTTCAGGGACCTCCTGAGGCACCGCTGGTTATACAGTTCGTGCAGTTCTGGCAACTCGTCTCCTGTTACGTGCTGGGCCGCGCGCCTCACCCTCCGTAGCGCCCTGCGGTCCATGGTGGTACAGTTCCCGTACCAGGCGGTGAAGCAGCCAGTCAGCAGGCTTTCAATGGTGCCTCTGTAGAAGTCCCTGAGGATTTCTTTCCTTAGCCCAAACTTCTTCAGGCGCCTGAGTCCGTGTATTTGCTGTTGGGCCTTTTTGACAACAGTGGCGGTGTGGCCGGCCCAGGTCAGGTCCTGGTGGATGTTGACTCCCAGGTACTTGAAGCTGTCCACCCTTTCCACCACTGTGCCGTTGATGGTGATTGGGGGGTGTGTGCCCCCCCCTCTCCTGTAGTCCACAATGATCTCCTTGGTCTTGGAGACGTTCAGAGAGAGGTGGTTGTCCTGGCACCATTGTTCCAGGACCCTCACCTCCTCTCTGTAGGCCGTCTCGTCGCCCCCCGAGATCAGCCCCACGACTGCTGTGTCGTCTGCAAACTTCACGATGGTGTTTGAAGTTTGAGTCGCCACGCAGTCGTGGGTGTAGAGGTCGTACCAGAAGGGGCTGGAGACGCACCCCTGGGGCGCTCCTATGCTGATGGTCAGCGGGGAGGAGGTGAGGTTGCCCACCCTCACCACCTGGCGGCGGTCTGTCAGGAAGTCCAGGATCCAGTCGCACATCGCTGTGTTTAGTCCCAGGTCCCTGAGTTTGCTTACCAGCCTGGAGGGTACTATGGTGTTGAATGCTGAGCTGTAGTCCACGAACAGCATTCTCACATAGGTGTCCTTCCCCTCCAGGTGGGACAGGGCGGTGTGGAGCACGTGTGCCACTGCATCCGCTGTGCTCCTGTTGGGGCGGTATGCAAACTGTAGCGGGTCGTGGTCCGGGGGGAGTGTGGGGCGGATCTTTGATATGACCAGCTTTTCAAGGCACTTGCTGGCTATTGGCGTGAGGGCTATAGGGCGCCAGTCATTGAGGCTGGTCACTTTTTGCTGTTTGGGAATGGGGATGATTGTTGCTGCCTTGAAGCAGGAGGGAACTCGTCGGAGGGAGAGGGACTGGTTGAAGATGTCTGTGTACACGGCTGCCAGCTGGTGGGCGAGGGAGAGGTGGCAGGGGGGGGAGGAGAGGAGGAGAGGGGTGATGGGGGGAGAGGTGGGGGGGGAGGAGAGGAGGGGGGGTGGGGAGGGGAGGAGGAGGGGTGGTGGGGGGGAGGAGGGAGGGGGGGGTGATGGGGGGGGGAGAGGGGTGGGAGAGGGGGGGGGGGGGGAGGGGAGGCGCTCTGGCAGAGGGGTCGAACCTAGCGTAGAACGCGTTGAGTTCGTCCGGTAGGGTGGGTGACGTGCTGGGGTTCTGTCGTTTCACCTCTTTGAAGTCTGTGGCAGCATGGAGCCCTCTCCACAGGTGTCTGGGGTTGTTAGTGTCCAGTTTTGACTCCAGCTGCCTTCCATAATCTCTCCGTGCTATTTTTATAGCGGTCCGGAGGGCATATTGTGCCTGCTTGTATTGGTCAGTTGTGCCAGAGCTGAAGGCGGTGGTCCTGGCGTGAAGGGCAGCCCTGACGTCGCTGTTGACCCAAGGCTTTTGGTTCGGCATTATTTTGACTCTTTTTGTGGGGACTATGTCGTCGGTGCACTTCTTTATGAAGCATGACACCGTATCTGCATACTCGCCCAGGTCTCCTGCAGCTTTGAACTCCTCCCACACCACTTGGTCAAAGCAGTCCCTCAGGATGTCGTCTGATTGGTCTGACCAGCAGTGGGCGGTTCGGAATGCTGGGGGTTGTCTTTTTAGTTTTTGTTGGTACCTGGGTACAAGTAGAATGGAGGCGTGGTCCGATTTGCCGAAAGGGGGGCGAGGGACGGCTTTATAGCCATGTCGGATGTTTGAGTAACATTTGTCCAGTGTGTTACTGCCTCGCGTGGGGAAGTGAATGTGCTGGTACAATGTGTGCATTCTGCCTCTCAGGTTTGCCCTGTTAAAATCCCCAGTCACCACCAGGGCCATTTCGGGTTGTTTTGTCTCCTGTGCGCTGATGGCGCGTTGCAGCTCTTTCAGTGCGACAGTCACGTTCGCTTGTGGAGGAACGTATACACCCATGATGGTGACTGTCGTGAATTCCCTCGGACTCCAGAACGGCACGCATTGTACCATTACATATTCAAGATCTGCTGAGCAGTGTTTCCCAATGTCTGTGGTGTTTACACACCAGTTTCCGTTAATCATTAGACAGACGCCTCCGCCTTTCATTTTCCCGGATCGTTCATCTCTGTCTGCTCTGAATACATTGAATCCTGGTAGAGTGATAGAGTGATCCGTTGTATCAGGGGTGAGCCAGGTTTCAGTCAGACATAAAACGTTACATCGCGCTATGTCTTTTTGGAATTGTGCTCGCGCTCTTAATTCACAAAGCTTGTTCTCCAGAGATTGGACATTTGCCAGTAAGATGCTGGGTAACGGGGGCTTGTTGGCGCGCCTTCTTAGGCGGGCGAGTATGCCACCTCTCCTACCTCTTTTCCGTTGGTATTTTATAAGTTCAGGAAATTCCGTGAGGTCTGGAGCTCGCCAGTTACTGTTGGGATAGATCCGTGTGTTCCTGAATTGGATCAGCGCGTCCCTGTTGTATTTTTGCCCGACGCTGGTGTCGGCTTCTTTGTTCTCCTCCATTGTGGGGAGCGGACGGCTGCAGCGAACAGCCGCCTGTGTAGTTTCTTGCAAAGAAAAGTGCGAAGACGCTACTATGTACACTATTTAAAAACACTGTTATATACACTAGGTATTTACAAAGCGAATCGAGGCAACGAAATTAAATTAAAACGCGTTTACACTAAATAAAAAAGCCTATTTGTCTAGGAAGTTACGGAGCGCTCAGCGGGTCGCCCTCTCCCGGCGCCTCTTCACTACATTGATTGTTCACAGAAGTGCGGTGAAATGAGTTCGGTGCAGTCCATAAGCCTTAGAGTTGATAAGATTAAACTAGTGTTTTTCAAACCAAATCTAGTTTCTCTTTTCCCCTTCTATTTATCGAGTTAATCATCGGATGTGTCTTATTAATGTTTATGAATGTACCTATAACCACTTTGTGTAATCAATCTATACGGTGTGATGAATTGGTGAACCTTTTATGTGGTATTTGTTGATGAATCAGTGTGTTTCGAGCTATAAGGAGATGGCTGGTGTAATGTTTCAGCTGGTGATTTTGAAATAAATACTTTATGTTTTGAAGGTAATGATTCATCTCTCTCATTGAATTATTTGAGTGAAATCAGACACTTGGAATCGTTTCATCAAAGAAAGAATTCATTTCCTTCAGATAAGCACTGATAAGTGCTCCTACTTGTATCCCACGGCAAGATGTGTTTATAAATACATAAATCGGGGTGGTGTCCCATAATTCGATGTGCACATTAAGCCTTATTAATGTGCGTATCAAATTAAATCAAATTGAATAATTCTACACCTGGAATGCGCGTTTTAACGAGCCAGTTACATTTCTTTGCATTCTTAGAGATTATAGTTTTTGTTTTTTGTTCATGTTTCTAACAATTGGCCAAGTTAGTAGTTAGTTTATGGGATAGGAATTAGGGTTGGCACGATGGACGATGGCATCGACCATCGTGATTGGCCGACCCCCCATCGACCTCTGAGCCTTCTACATCGGATCATCGTGATTAATTATCTGTTCGAATTAAATTTGTGCCGTTTTAATAATAAAACATACCAAGTCCACTTACCGTGACGCGTGGGGGACGCGCCGGCAGCATTAAACGAGCGCCCCCAGTTCAGACTCAGAGAAGCCTCCCCTCCCCCTCCTCCGCTCTACTGCTTCTCTGCACTGGGTGTGCTTGTTTAATGTCACCGGGGCATCCCCCGTGCACGAGAAGTCAGTTCTTTTGTTGTGAAAACTTTTAAGAGAAAGAAGAAACCTCACGTTCTTTCCTGTTTTCAACCCACAGTGAGTACAAGTCCTCAAATGTGAATTTAACTCGCCTGTTTCAAAAGTGAAAGTGAAAGTGAAACAATAGCAATATTGAACTGCGCAGGCTAACGTTAACGTTACAGTCAGATCCTGACCAACAACGTGTGTGTGTTGAATTTAACTAGCTGGCAGAAAAGTGACAGAATTACTGGCGGATATAACGTTAGATTCGCGTGGGCTTTTGAACCTAATAAGAGAGGGTTGAGGAGACTGGAGAGAGAAATCGAGCAGCAGCAGCAGCTAGGCTACTGCTAGCTGTTACAGCAGTACTGCTTGAGCCAGAGCCAGGCGAATCTAACGTTATATCAGCCAGTAATTCAGTCGGTTTTCTGCCAGCTAGTTAAATTAAACAGACACACGTTGTTGGTGAGTAACGTTAACGTTAGTTTTGCGCCGTTCAAATTGCTATAGTGACAGCCGATGCCCACTTCAGTCGCGTGGCTCTGTGCTGTAGCACAGAGCAGTATTCAAGCCCGCTGGTATCATGTAGAGCTCAGGCTCAGCTGTCCTGTTAACGTGAACGCATTACAGCAACGCAGCGACTTAATAAATAATTAATTATTCCCCCAACCCCCACCCCAATGACGATGGCATCGTGCAAAACGATGTTTCACTGTAAAATAATCACGATGGATAAATTCCTGACATCGCACAACCCTAATAGGAATTCTGCCAGATGAGAGGCACTAGGCGCCATTTTCTACTTCATTTGGAAGAGAAAATTATCCAGAAATGAAGATTTGATTGACAGCTGCATGTCGTGATATGATTGGTTGAAATGGGGTAGAAATTTGATAGTACAGGGTGACGTCAGCAAACTGTAAATTACTGTTATCAATGAAATCTTGAAAAACGAACTTTTGATGTGAAAAAGTGGGAAAAACTAAAGAGATTATTAGATTGTTGTGATTTGTTTTGCATACATTATTAAATAGGTGCACTGCCCAGGTATTTGAACTAAAAGAAAAGAAAAGTCATTCTTGGGTTCAGCTCGACTTTAAGAAATGATTACATCTACCTTTTTTCAATACATTTTAACTGGCCGGTAAATATTCTATATGGCCGGAATTCTGGAATGTTACCGTTATAGGCTGTCCAGAAAAAAGTCTAGCGGAATCCCTAATATATACATATATATACACAGTTATGTGCCAGTATATATGCATGTATGTAAGATGTAAGATAGATAGATAGATAGATAGATAGATAGATAGATAGATAGCTCTGTGTGGGTGCTTACCTGCGTCACTCTGCATCCACTTGGTGAGCAGTGGCTGCAGCAGCTGTTTGAGTTGGCTCATTTTTTTAAAGTTCAGGGCCAGCCCCTCAAACCTGGAGATGGTATCCTGTTTGAGGCCTATACAGCCGTACGCTCTGTTCAGCACCACGGCGATGTCTCCCTGCAGCGAGACCATTGATAGTAAATAGTATGGATGAAATGAGCATGACGTCACACATTGGTTTTTGAGACCACAAAATGAAGCCTTCATTCACTTAATTCCGGGTAATGTTTCCCAGAGCATTCTGGGAAATCAGTGTACTGCACGTGGTGCGTCACGTGGTGCAGCCCAGCTGACCATCCGCCTGGCTTGTGTTATTTTAATACATTTATGGTGTGAGCCTGCAGCCTCTTAGCTGCTGCTAAGCCTCCAGAAAGTAAATCAGATTTCGAAATATGCGTTATTTTGATCAACTGACCTCATAACGGGGATCTATACAGTTATGTGAGTCTATGGATGCAGCAGTTTCCGGTTTGAAGGTATACCACGGTTTGAAAAAGTCACGGTATCAAAACCACTAATATTTGCCATCATACCCGTTAGGGCAATTTTAGATCTTGCTAAAATTAACCAAGTCGGACAGTGGTGGAGATGAAAAATGATCCTCAGGGAAAAACCAGCAAAGGTCTTTCGTGGTTTTAATTGCAGCAGACAAAAGTTCAGTAGCATGACATGACTCACAGTTGAGTCGAGACAAGTCCAAATTAAACAAGGAAAATCAACACACTTATAGAGAAATACATTAGGCGCAGATGATAAGGAGGGGAGGGGCCTCTTCTTATCAGATGACAGCCGTCCTTCTGGAAGAAGTTCTTCGTGACTCAGCTTTTGCTGTGTCATCGTTACACCACAAAACTGTCATCATCAGCTAATGAAAACAACATTCATTACATAAGATGTAGTTTAACACTATTACACACATTATGGAGAAAAGCTCCATTAACTAATATCACACACTTTATTAGCATTCTATTCTAAGACACGAAAGACCATTCCTATTACTAATTAACACGCTCTATTTTATCTATTTAGTTGGCCTAACTGCTACGTGCATGTGGCCTTGTTTAACTATATTTGAGTTCAAGTTAGCTAAAACCTACAACTTGACTCGGGAAAACCCACCAGTTGTGGGGAAAACCCCTCTAATAGAACCTTAACCGGTTGTACTCTAAGGGGCCCTTTACACGAGGACAGTTTCTGAAAGAAATGACACAATAGCGTTTCCTTCACACCTTCTCCCTGTTTACATGAGCGCTGTTGAATTTTTAAAACGCCGTAATGTACATGCCAGGTCGCTAGGTGGCAGTGTGATCACCTTATTCTTTGCCCATACAAGGACGTTCTGCATGACGTAATTTTGTAATCGTCTTTCCTGTTTTAAACGCGGAAGTAGAGTATGCCTACCGCAGTCATTTAGACTTGCCAAAAAGCTTTTTTCAAGCAAAAAAAACCCCCAAACTGTTTTAAAGTTTTAAAATTTGTCGGGTGAGAATGTAACATATATGTGACCAGTTTATCAGAATAACGCCTATTGGAAATCTTTAACGAGCAGCGAGGACCGGGAGGCTCCCGGTCAGCGCAGCACAGTCAGACTGTGCTGTCGGACTAGCTATCTGTCAAACCCTACTGTTGTAGTTAGGCTACTGGCAGTGAGAAAACACTGTCGAGGTGCTTTTGTAACTAACGTTAAATGCCGACCGGGTACAGCCATCGGCTCCTCGCAGCAGTAACGTTATGAACATGTAACTGAAGTTGGCCGCAGTGTAGCTTAATTCTGAATGTTGCCAAATTTCATTCATACTGACATTTTATTTGGTTGCCAACTCACGCACGGCTATGGCGTGTGTCGCCTGTGCAGGCACGTCAGAGTTTTTGAAATGTGCCGTTCCAAAGCGATTACATGGAGCGCTCAGCGGGGAGCGTCACCAACAATTTCACTCTGGAGGGTGGTTTTAAAATGTGTCGTTTCCTAAGCGCGAATTCGCCGTCGCCGTCTTAACGGGAGGCACTAACGATAAAATAATTCCCCGTTTCCATAGGAAACCGTCCTCATGTAAAGTGCCCCTAAGTATAATACTTCAGTGATTTTAAAGCAATGATCGTATAGATTTTATATTAAAGCAGTGATCGTATAGGTGTAAATAATTCCTTTAAATGGGGTATAATGATAAATTTCCTACAATACCTTCCCCACAAAGTGCGTGGATCCCTATTGTAATTTTTACGATTAATATTGTTTTTCTTTTTTTATTATTCTCTGCTAAAACTGTATGTAGCAGCAGAAACTGTAATGCTCAGCGTAGCCAGACTGGGCACATAGATTGGAAATGTGACTCACTACTCAGAAACAGAAAATGACCCATATCGGCCAGATGGTGGCGCTATAACAGACCATTTCACGTGATGGCCAATATCTTCTGAACCGTGTGTCCTATACTCAAAATTTCACTTCTCAGGGATTCCTTGGATCAAAACGCATCTATCCATATAGGCCCCGCCCGTTTGCGTGTGACTAGATTTTCCGCCATTTTGAATTTGATCAAAAACCTACTTTTGCTAACTCCTCCTAGACCGTTTGGCCAAATCACACGAAATTTTTTCTGTGTCATCTATGGACTACTCCGACCCAAAGTTTTCAAAGGATTTTGGATAAGTGAAACAGTTTTGAAATGAGAAATGTCTAAACTTTTGTGTATTTGCTTTTGTTCTTTATCTGCCCTAAAAGTGTGTGGATCTCAGAAACCATACGCCCCCCCATCACCCAAACTTTCTACAAGACATCACCCACTCCTCAGAGAAAAAAATTACACCAATCCAATTTCACATTTTTGTCCATAACTTCTGAACCACGAGCCGTAGAATCGTAATTCCAAATCTACTGATTTCCCTGGAGCATCATGCATCTAACCTACTAGGCCACGCCCATTTCCGTCTGCTAGATTTTCTGCCATTTTGGATTTTCTCAAAAATCTATTTTTGCAAACTCCTCCTAAACCATTTGGCCAAATCACCCCAACTGAAACAGTTTTGAAATGATAAATTTCTAAACTTTTGTGCGTTTATTTTTGTTCTTGTCCTGACCTAAAAGTGTGTGGATCTCAGAAATCATAAGCCCCACATCACTCAAACCTTCCACATACGTTCAACATGTTAGCCACTACTCAGAGAAAAACAATTATATTAATCCACCAGATGGTGGTGCTATAACAGCCAATTCCATGTTTTGTGGTTCATAACTTATTAACCGTGAGCCCTAGAATCAAAATTCCACGTCTACTGGATTGCCTGGAGCATTATGCATCTAACCAACTAGGCCACGCCCATTTCAGTCTGCTAGATCTTGCATTTTCTCAAAAACCTATTTTTGCCAACTCGTCCTAGGCCATTTGCCTGAATGAGCCCAAACTTTTTCTGGGTCATCTCTGGACTTCCCTGATCTAAAGTTGTAAAAAGAATTTGGATACGTGTAACCGTTTTGAAATGATAAATCTCGAAACCTTTATTGAAACAAAACCCTTCACTCACCATGAAATGGCTGTCACTGCTGTCACTCCAACTCCCAGGATGCCTCATTCCACACAGAGGTGTCAGTACATACACACACACACATATTAGGGATGGGCATTTCTAGCAAAAACACTATTCGAAATTCGCTGGCCAAAGTCGACTTTTAATCGAAATTCGAAAAAAAAAAAAAATGTAAAAAAAAAGATTTTTTTTTTTTTTTTTTTTTTTTTTTGTGAGTGAAATGTTGCATTGTCTCCCCTGATTCTAAGTATAGTCGAATCGCTTGGTTTGATCAAGTAAAACTATTTTTATAAGCATTTTAAGCAAGGTTTATGGAAAAATGAATGGCGGATGAAATCCCATGAAGAGGGAGAGGTTGCTTATAAAAATTGTTTTACTTGCTCAAACCAAGCGATTCGACTATACTTAGAATCAGGGGAGACAATGCAACATTTCACTAACAAAAAAAGAAAAAAAAAAAAAAAAATTTTTTTTCAATAAACGAATTTCGAATTTGAATAATAAAAGTCGACCTTGGTAATAACAACGATTATTCGAAAATTCGAAATTCGATGCCCATCCCTAACACATATACACCTATACATACACACACGCCCACGCACAGGCGCACACACACACACACACACACTCTCTCCTCCCGGTTTTACCTGGGTGAAGCCCAGCTTGGTGCGTCTCTGTCTGAAGGTGACGACAAAGTTCTTCAGCTCCTCCACCTGGGTCACGTTGAGGAGGCCCCCGTTGCCCCCGGGGATCACGGAGGTCAAGCTAGGGGTCGTGCTGAAGGTCAAGCCGGGTGACACGGGGGCCGGTGTGAAGGTCAAGCCGGGTGACACAGGGGTCGGGCTGAAGGTCAAGCCGGGGGTCACAGGGGTCGCGCTGAAGGTCAAGCCGGGGATCACGGGGGTCGAGCTGAAGGTCAAGCCAGGGGTCACGCTGAAGGTCAAGCCGGGGGTCATGGGGGTCGAGCAGAAGGTCACAGGGGTCAAGCTGAAGGTCAAGCTGGGGGGCACGAGGGTCGAGCTGGAGGTCACGGAGGTCAAGCTGGCAGTCACGGGGGTCGAGCTGGAGGTCAGCAAGGAGGCCATGGTGCTGCCGGAGGCCGAGGCCATGCCCCGGACGACACAACACGCCACCTCACTGCTCTGCTCCCTCTGTAACCACAATGAACAAGACATGCCTTACTGAACCTGCCTCTTTTACGTTTTTTTTTATTGTAGTTTTAACATGTGTTTCCCCATAGAGAAACTGCGTAGTAGGGATGCACCGATTGCAAAATGAAATAAACGATCTGCCCGATATCGATTTTTTTTTAAAGGGAAACAAAGAATCTAATCATCATTATAAACAAACGGTACTGAACTGTAACAATTTATTTCTATATTTGTATTTATTGTGTAGCATTATTTACCGTAAATTCAAAAAAAAAAAAAAAAAAAAATCTCTCTTTTTTAGCACTCTTTCTAACTATAAATCCACTTCTGTTTTAATTTCCTCTCTTGCCCTCTTTTCACCACACTGTATGACACTGTATGACACTGTGTGCACTGTAAAAAAGAAACACAGGTGGTGTTGTGTTATGTTGTTTTGTTGAAATGTTAATAAATGGGAGCTTCCTCAAACAGCCATCTCTTTCCCGACAATCCCCTCTGTGCATGAACCCTTACATATGGTAATTAAACATTAAAACACAATAAAAAAAAAAAAAAAAAAAAAAAAAAAACCATTAAAACACCCGCGGCTTATAGTCCGGTGCGGCTTATATATGTAAAAAAAACAGTCAACTTTGCAGGTGCGGCTTATACACCGGTGCGGCTTATAGTCCGGAATTTACGGTATATATTTAATTCCTTAACATTGGCATTGTATATTATTAAGCATTAAAATTCAGAGATGTGAAAGTATCATGAATTGACAGCTGTTTTAATGGGCAACATTCCACTCTCCCTCGAGACACAACTTCGTGACACAACACGTTCGTCCATTATGTTAACGTTTGTCCTCATTAATTATCAATTTAAATATTGAGTTTTAATGGTGGTAAATGTTAGCCTAGTAACCAGCCCCAATTAATCCTTCATTAGGGTCTATCACTAAGCCTATCACCACTGACTGATGTATTTTTCAGCCCAAATGATTGGTTGATGTCCGTGTCAATCATCGAACTCTTTGACCAATCACAGAAGCAAAGCAGGAAATTTCGTACTTTGACGTTTCTGCGCCAAAGACATCAGAGCACACATGTGCCTCCTCTAATGTTACACGTGACGCAGCACACACGTTTCTCTGCCATCACACTGGACATCAACACCAGCAGGAGACTTCTCCCATGCACTCAAATAAGTAATATGATGCGCAGCAAGGTTCACAAACATATAACATCTTACCGAGAGGGAGAAAGAACATCTATGATCGCTAACAGCTAGCTAACTAGCCTTTCAGAAAGCATCATTCTTCTTCCCCTTCTTCAGATAGCTTTCCAGCAGACTAGATGCCTTATTGCTGCCTCTCACTGGTCGGAAATATTACTGTTTATGGTGTTTCTAATTCCACAGGAGCTGGATGCACTAAAAAAAAAAAAAGTCACGTGAGTGTAGCGTTTAAGGCCATCTGTCACTACAAAAGAAATAAACGGGGTGTATTACTCATTGTGATTGCCCCCCCGCAAAACTAAAACCATCTCCTTCAACACCTCTGCACTATGAAACAAACTGGCCGCCAACTGGAACGACTATGCAAGAAAACTTCACTCACTGTCCACCTTGAAGCCTATAAACTTCATCTCTCCACCTACAAAGAAGCCCTCACTGCTGCAAAGTCTGCTTACTTTTCACCATCATCAACGACCCCAGCCATAATCCTAAAACTAGAGATGCACCGATTGCCATTTTCTTAGCCGGTTCCGATTTCTGATTTTTGAATAGTCTGACTTGCCGATACCGATTCTCTTTCTAAGAACAATAATTGACGGGTTATTTTTTTAAGTTATTTTTGTTTTTTTTACTTTGCTTTAATAGAAAATTAAGATTCATGTCACATTTCTTATCATTTGCATGAGGTAGGACGATCTCACTCAAAAACATCTCAAAATAAAAGTGTTCCAGGTTACTGGACAGAGGTTTTCTTTTTTGTGTAAATACAATGAATATAAAACAATTATTTCCAGTATATCCCACAGCTATCATGCATTTACTTTAGGGATGCACCGATCGATCGGCACGTGACCGGAAATGGCCGATTTTCACGTGATCGGCCCCGACCGGTGACCGGCTCCGGTCAGTCCACATAGCCGATTCTGTGCGCCGGTCGGCTTTCCCCTTTTTTTTATTTGGTCAATTACCTGCAGCTGCACAATGCACGCATTCACGTGACGTGCGCGCACCCCAAGCAGCCAAAAGGAAACACACGCCAGCATGTCCTCCTCATTGTGGAAATTGTACAGTTTGTCACACATGCAAGTTGAAAATAAGCCGCGGAGGTGCAGGGTACGTTGCCGAGTCCCGCTCGGCTGGAGTCCACTCCAGTCTGAGCGGCTCGCTTCACCTCACCGGCCCCTCTCTCTCCCCGGCCACAGCGCAACACAGCCGGCTTGGCGAAGTGAAGGTAGGCTACTATCGAGCCCTGTGTTACATTCCCCGACCAGCTGCAGTCCACATCACCGCTGCCTGCTGCAGATCAGCTGCTGCTGCTATCTGTCAGTCAGTCACGTTGTAACGTGGATACAGGAGAGGAGGACTATTTGTTTCGTATTGCGAATAGAACGACGAACATAATAATAAAACGCATCGGACCAGTGTGCAAGCTTTACTGTGCGTGATGATTTTTTTTTCGGATGGCGGATTAAAAGAAACGGACTGTGTGTAAACTCAACTCAAACTAATTTCCTCATCTACAGCCAAAAATCCACAACTGTAGAGTGGGCATGGCTTCGAAGGTCTCTGGGCTCCAGACCTATAGAAGAGTTTCCTGGGCCGTTCCGGTTAATTTCCGCATTCAGGCTAAGCCTGAATGCGGAAATGTTTTTTTCTTCCGGGGCGTTGTTGTAGAGAAAATGCGAGCAAAATGGGCTATTTGACTTGACTGTCTGTGCCCCATTAAACAATTACCACAACAAATGCTTTATTATTTTCATTTGAAAGCGTTTATTTTTACATCTACAAGCAGAAAAAAACACATTAACAAAACGAAAATACAAGCTGTTGAATCATCCAGCAGAACAAATACATTCCTCCGATAGACTATGAGATAGGCTATGATAGGAGCTGCACGCATTGCAGAAGGGGGAAATATGGAGGGAAAAAACCCATACTCACGCTCACAATTCTCAAATGAATTATCTTACTGCAGGTGTCAGAAATAGTCTAATAAAACCAGCAGAAACAAATTTTAAAAGCTCAGTACTTTCCGAATTTCCACTTTGAAGAGCACATCACGACACCCAGCCGCCCCAAGCCAGGCTGCAAGACGCACTGACGAGGCGCTCATTGCTCTCCTCCTTCTGACATTGTCACTAATTAAACAGTGGTTTACCTGCTTTTGAGATCTGCAAAAAATTGTTTGCTTCTCTCTCCACCCTTCTCCCTCTCTCTCTTTATCTGTGACGAGGGCTGTAGGTGGCTATTATGCTCTCTGTGTGTCCGGCTGCACGACATGACGAGTGCAGCAAGTCCGCATGCTGACCGCTGTCAGCACTGCGCAACATCATCGACTCAGGAGGATGAACAAATGAAGCAGTCTGTCCAAACTCTTTACCGATCTAATCTCATCATGAGATACAAAAATAATTATATATTAGTAGCCGATGTGTTTAGAAGAGCATTCTCACTCAGACAGTCTTGCTATAGTGTAGTGTAGCGTTATATTTAACATGCTTGGAGTGCAGGGAGGGACATTGCCGTTTTGTGGCCGATGAACAAAACTCTCTCTATCCAACCACTCGTTCAGGCGTTTCCATGTATTGTGACAGCCACAATGCCACAATGTGTTCCGGAACCCATAATAACTAACGTTAGCGTGACTAACGTTGACTTTATAAAATGTTCGCTAGGCTAGGCTAAGATTTCGGCTCTACCTCTGTGCTTCCTGATGTGACGCTGCCTGAACCGGAAGACGAAAGCAACAATAGCAAGTATGGCGCCGCCCTAGGAACGGCCCAGGAAACTCGTCTATAGGCTATAAACTCCTTGTCCAGGGATAACATTTTGATGTTTATTTATTTTTATTCTATTCGTTTATTTGGAAGGGACATATACAAAAAAAACATTAAACCCCATAGGGGAAGAGATGCTTTGTAACAGATTATAAGAAATGTGACATGAATCTTAATTTTCTATTAACACATTGACTGCCAGACGTTTTTCTTTGCTGTAGTTAGCTTCTGCCAAGCCGTTTTTTGAGGATTATGGCTCATTTTATAAGAGCCGAGGATTCGTTTCAGCTTGGAGTTTGTGAACATACAATATCTCAAAAGTACTAATAGAATGTGTACTTTCTCTGTCTAAAAGAGTTAGTTTGTAGAGTTAGTAGTTATGTAAGCATTAGCAGTTGAATACAGCATGGTTTTAGCGTGAAAAATAATATTCAGAGATAAACGGCTTTTTGTGAAATTGGATGGAAGGGTCACTTTAACCATTCATTTTTGGCTCTCTCTCTCTCTCTCTCCCTCCCCCTCTCGCTCTCTCTCTCTCTCTCCCTCCCTCTCGCTCTCCCTCCCTCTCTCTCTCTCTCTCTCTCTCTCTCTCTCTCTCCCTCCCTCTCGAGTTGCTTCAACTCCGCCCTCCGTGGGCGGACAAGCTTGTCACCAGTCAGTGCTTTGCTGTGCCTGCATGTCTGGGCCGCTGTTTGAGGAAGTCGGGAGGGACTCGCTCGTTTGGAGTTTTGGTTGAGAGAAGCTTTTGCGATTCTGGTCATATTTATGCTGCGTGTTTCAAAGTGTGTTCCTGCACCTGTAATCTATCACCCGATCATAGTAGATCGGCTGAATCTATTATGTAAATTTGCAATCCCGCATCGCCAGCAATCAGCGCGAAAAGGAGAATGGCTGGGCTGAGAATGGCTTGACAAGTTAAAAAAATGCTTTCCTTCCTCTAGCAAGGAGAGCACTGTTGCCACTTAGTGGGTCGGTGGAATGGGTTGTAAACGTTCGGTGGCTCCAATAATTATATAAGAGATGTAAAAGGCTTAGATGCACAACCCACCGTCAAAAAAAAAAAATCGATGCCAAAAACGTGTAAACACGTTGTTGGCAGGGAACAGCTGGATTCTGAAAACGTGTTCATACGTTGTTGGCAGTGAATGAGTTAAAGCAAAGTAAAAAAAATCAGAAAATCAAAAAATAACCCGTCAATTATTGTTCTTAGAAAGAAAATCGGAATCGGCCAAAATCAGTATCAGCAAGTCAGACTATTCAAAAATCGGAAATCGGAATCGGCCAAGAAAATGGCAATCGGTGGATCTCTAATTTACTTTTCCAAAAGAAAAAAGGTGCAACAGAACAGGGGCTCCAGATGGAAAGTAGCCTATGGCTAAATCTGTTACAAAGCATCTCTTCCCCTATGGGGTTTAATGTTTTTTTTGTATATGTCCCTCTTAACACGTTCACTGCCAATGGCGAGTTGACTCGTCAAAAAAAATCCAACGGTTCACTGCCAACGACGAGTTGAGTCGTCAAAAAAAAAAAAAAAAAAAAAATTTTGACGGTGGGACGTTGATCTAACCCTTTTACGTCTCCTATACCAGAATTGGAGGTATTGAATGTGTATAATCTATTTTACCGACCCACTGAGTGGCGACATGTCTCTCCACAGTAGAAAGAGGCGAGCCAAAACTGGAGGGAAAAGCGTGAGGAAGCCGTTCTCATACTGTAGAAATGGATGGCGAAAACGCTTTCACTTTCGCGCTGACGCACAGCGGTGGCAACGGTGGGGGGTTCCAAGAATAGACTGGATGCACACTTTGAAACACGCACCATAAATAAGCCCAGAATCGCAAGAGCTTCATCAGAGCTCTCAACCGGACCGCCAAGAAACGAGCGAAACCCATCCAGCGAGCCCCATCCAGACTGCCAGGCAGCAGCTGCAGGCAGCAGCAACTCGTTTGTCACAGACCCGCTGCAGAGCCAAGGAGGGCGGAGGAGAACGCCCACGGAGGGAGGAGTTGGAAGCAGAGGGGGGTTTCCTGCTGTTATGGAGGAAATTACTGTTCAAAACTATTGTTTAGATGTCTGACGTCTTACTGATGCCAAAAATGAATGGTTAAAGTGACTGTTCTATCGAATTTCACAAAAAGCCGTTTATCTCTGAATAATTTTTCAGACGCTGAAACCATGCTGTATTCAACTGCTAATGCTTACATAACTACTAACTCTACAAACTAACTCTTTTAGACAGAGAAAGCACACATTCTATTAGTTCTTTTGAGATATTGTGTGTTCACAAAATCTTAGCAGAAAAGAATCCTCGGGTCTTGAAAGATAAGCCAGAATCCTCAAAAAAACCCTCTGGCAGAACCTACCTACAGTAAAAAAAAAACGGCTGGCAGTGAATGTGTTAATAGTTCAATGACGTTCATCATGTCTTCGTAACAATTAGACAGTTTTTGTTTTCTTGTGTTCAGACATATAGGTTTATTAGATGTTTTTACCTTGACAGTTTCGGCGATAGCTCTCGCCTTCCTCAGAAGCAGTCTACTGACAGCTGGGTATGACATTGACATGTCAACCAGTCGTTTCTGCTGTGCACCCGGCCAGTCGTGTAAAAACGACTGGTTGACACGTCATACCCAGCTGTCAGTAGACTGCTTCTGAGGAAGGCGAGAGCTATCGCCGAAACTGTGAAGGTAAAAACATCTAATAAACCTATATGTCTGAACACAAGAAAACAAAAACTGTCTGTATATGTCCCTGCTAAATAAACTAATAAAAATAAAATAAACGGCAAAATGTTATCCATGGACAAGGAGTTTATAGCCTATAGGTCTGGAGCCCAGAGACCTTCGAAGCCATGCCCACTCTACAGTTGTGGATTTGGCTGTTCTTGAGTAGATGAGGAAATTAGTTTGAGTTGACTCAGTTTGAATATCGTAGTTTACACACAGAGTCCGTTTTTTTTGTTTTTTTTTAAATCATCCGAAAAAAAAATCATCTCGCACAGAAAACCTTGCACACTGGTCAGATGCGTTTTATTATTATGTTCGTCGTTCTATTCGCAATACGAAACAAATAGTCCTCCTCTCCTGTATCCACGTTACAACGTGACTGACAGATAGCAACAGCAGCTAATCTGCAGCAGGCAGCGGTGATGTGGACTGCAGCTGGTCGGGGAAGAGGGGCCGGTGAGGTGAAGCGAGCCGCTCAGACTGGAGTGGACTTTACCTTTACCCTGCCCCTCCACAGCTTATTTTCGACTTGCATGTGCGACAAACTGTAAAATTTCCACAATGAGGAGGACATGCTGGCGTGTGTTTCCTTTTGGCTGCTTGGGGCGCACGCACGTCACGTGAACGTGTGCATTGTGCAGCTGCAGGTAATTAACCAAACAAAAAAGGGGAAAGCCGACCGGTGCACAGAATCGGCTATGTGGACTGACCGGCACCGGTCACCGGTCGAGGCTGATCAGCTGAAAATCAGCCATTTCCGGTCACGTGCCGATCGATCGGTGCATCCCTACTTAAAACCCTCTCCACCACTGTCAACAACCTCCTCAAGCCCCGTACCGACGCCCTCCCTACCTCCACATCTGACCTGTGCAACTCTTTCCTCCAGTGTTTTGCAGACAAAATCACCACTATTCATCAATCACTGCCCCCCGTGTCTGACCCAGCAGCCCCCATCCCCTCTACTCTCCATCCCTCTCCACTCCTCCCCCACACCGCCGCCTCTCCTGGTTCACTCCAGTTGCCCCCTCCACCATCTCCAAACTAGGGCTGCCACAAACGATTATTTTGATAGTCGACTAGTCACCGATTATTTCAACGATTAGTCGACTAATCGGATCATAAATTGCAGCTTATCGCACAATTACTCAATCGCTCTGATTTAGCTATCATCAGCTTCTAAATTTAGCTTCAAGTTGTTTTAAGCATGTGCCAACTGAAAATAAAGACAATTAAGATGATACAGTAATTCACTCAAAAATAATCTTTTCATGAACTTTAAAGTTTAGAGCATGTAGCAGCATATTTATTTCTGGCATCAATGTACTTGCATGTAATAAATGTAATATAGTGCAAATTGCAAAACTGCAAAATAGTACACATTGAAATTGAAAACATATAGTGCAATGAAATATGTACTATTCATTGAATGAATAATGTCATCTAAGACAAGTTATGTTTTCAGTCTGAAACGTGACTCCGAGCCATGCGCCACTTGGGCTCCGTTGGGTTCATTTTGTCTTTAACAGATTATCTATAGAGTAATAACAGTCCATGAACATATTCTCTGAATAGATTAGTTGAACTTGAACCACTCACTCAACAAACCACGAGTGGAGTACTGCCTTGTCCATGTAGTGCATTCATAAACCTGTTGCTTTTACCACAGAATTTCAACTACATCATGTAAATGTGAAGTTGACCATCAGCATAACCACTAAACATCTGTAGATGTTCATCTGGACTACCCAAGTAAAGTGAAAACTAGTTGACAGTGGAACTTGACTCTCACTTGCACAACCGCTAACGAGTTGACCATCTCCAAATTCACCTCATGCAGCCCCGCCCACTCGACCCATTGTATCACGACTTCCTGTTCAAAACACCAGCTGTTTTACCTGCTCAAACTAGTCTGACTCACTTGTAAATACAATCGAAACTTCCGATGGTATTTACACTTCCTGTTATTCTCTCAAGCCAGACGGTCTCTGGCATTCACAAAGAACGTCCTCATCTTGCTAATATATGACTCAATGAACCTTATTCAACTGTGAGCATTTGACTCAAAGTTACAATTAATTTTTTTCAAACACTTTTCACCGTATGGATGTGGGCGTGTGTAACAGCTCACCTTTAGATGTGTAGAAAACATAATTTATGATTAGATCCTGTCGGCGTGTCAGGAGATATAAATAATCAGTTGAATATGCTGCTGTGCAACACATCCTTACGCTCTCGGATTACGCATTTGACAAACTTAACAAACGGTGTGGCAAGACAACATAAATGAACAATGTTTAGTGATTGTAGAGATATCTCTGTGCACCTGCAGAAAACGAAAACTGCGAGCCAGGAATGCGCAAGACCACACCTGGTATTTAGACCAGCAGAGAGGAAAGTCTGTGTGCCTAAAAATAAAAACACTGCTCCGGGCCCGATACGCGCTTAACTAGAGTGTGCGTTGTCAAGGTGTAGCCTATTTCTTTGCGGAGTGGGGGAGAAAGCAAGCGGGACAGCTGTGCCCAGTCCCTGAGCAGCGGCTCGCGCGATTCTGAACAACACAGAGTGCAAACATGTCTGTGATGGTGATCCACAGCTGATTTTAGGATGTATCCAACGTTCACATTCCTGTATCTATCTGAATGCAGCAGGCTCGTGTTTACTGCTATAGCGAAATTATATGAAGACAGTGACATATAATAAAAAAAACAATGAGTTGAAATGTTTATTTCAAGCTGCAGGAATGCAGGAAACTGAGAAATATGGACTTGAAAATCCATTTCGGAGTGGGGGGGTTTCGGAGTGGGGGTGTTAAATCAATTTCAATTTCTGAGTGGGGGGGTTTCGGAATGGGGGGTTTCTGAGTGGGGGTGTGTCGGAACGGTGGTGTTTCTGAATGGAAGGCGGTCCCCCAAAGGGTTATGGTTGTAAATGGTAAATGGTAAATGGCCTGCATTTATATAGCGCTTTTATCCAAAGCGCTTTACAATCAGTAGGTAGTCTACATTCACCCATTCATACACCGATGGCGGCAGGCTGCCACGCAGGGTGCCTACACACCATCGGGAGCAAGGAGGGTTAAGTGTCATGCCCAAGGACACAACGACAGCAGCTGGGAGGGAGCGGGGATCGAACCGCCAACCCTTGCGTCATTGGCCGACCCGCTCTACCTCCTGAGCTAAAGCCGCCCCTTGTCTAAACCTTGTCTAAACCTTGTCTAAACCCAACCAAGTTGTTTTACTTGCCTAACCTAATCCAGATTGTTGGGGGTATAAACTGTTAACACATTGAGTGCCAGCGACGCCATATGGCGTCATTAGAAATTTACCGTAGGCTGCCAGCGACGCCAAATGGCGTCAGTAACTCGAAATTGTTTTTTTGACGGGGGGGTGTCGATCTATGCCTCTTACATCGCCTCTTACAATATGATAGCTATTGAATGTGTCTAACCTATTTTACAGAACCCTTAGGTGGCGACAGCGCACTCCAGATGAGAGAAAGTGGAGTAAAACCATAGAGTAAAACACACAGAAGAAGTCGTTTGGGAAGAGGAAATCGCATCGCATCCGTCCGTATGCAGCTGCTTCATTGAAGCATAACGTAGCTGTGCCCCTGCAGCAGCCAATCTGCTGTCACAATTGAGCACCTCGTGTCCGCTGCAACAGTCCATTCTCATGATCAGCCGTGGAGTTCTCAACTGGAAGCATGGTGACATACACGCGGGTGTAAAAAAGCTGGACTAGCGGACTTTTCACTGCTGAGCAGCACACGCAGAGCAAACGCATTCACAGCAGAGCAGAGCAGAGCAGAGAGATACTCCTCCCACAACGGGGGGGGGAGGAGGAGGGGGGGAGGTGGGGCACGCAGGACACTACAGCAGACAACAGACCCAGGCAGCTGCAGCATTACATCAGAAAATATTAGCAATGAGTCAATGATGTGCTTGAAATGCTTCCTTTCACAAAACGGTCATTATCTCAGCTCGTAGAAAAAAAAGGGCTGTTTTTGGTCTAATCAAGCTATCTTCTCCGGCTCATAACTAAAGAACGGAAAATGGGATCAATAAACTTTTTTTTGCAGGTGATAGAAGAGAGTCTCATCGTTATTTGTGCGTGTTCAGTGTTTACATAGTAATTATTAAAGAAATTATATGACTGTTTTAAAATGCATTGCGGCCTATGTGGCACAGTACAGCACCTTTTGCCCAAGGGCCGTGGCACTCAAAGTGTTAAAACGGGGGTAGAAGGTGGACACGTCTGGGCTCAAACCAGCTCTCTGCCAACGACAAAGTTGGAAGTCAGTAATGCTTCAGGTCCACCAATCCCACCCAGGGATGTATTACCGAATGGACCTACCAGGTCCAGGCCCAGGGGGCCCATAACACACCGACTGAGGTGGCCTTGAGCAAGGCCCTTAACCCCAACCGCTCCAGTGGCCAGCAGATGTGAACAGGGCACTCCTGAAAAAGAGAGCATTGCTCTCAGTGAGACTCCCCTGAAAAAAGCTTAAATTAATAATAATAATAGAATACAGAGCCTCTTCGCAGGGCCACCGCGTGTCTTGCTCATCTTTCCCATTAGAGGGTTATTTTGCTTTTGGCTTTAATTGAGTGAACCTGCACTTAAATCCTGTGCGGTGAATGTATTTCTTGTTATTGTGCTGTTGGCTTTGAGTGTTCAAGTTGCTGTGCTGTAAATCCTAATGAGATGCAGGTGAATGTATGTCTTAACAGGATGAACACAGTGTGCTGCCCTAAGGTGACTCACTTGAAGTGCCCTCCTTCGTCAATTTGACCAGCAAAAAAGTGAGATTTAGTCTGCCAATAAAAGGCTTAAATTTACATTAACTTAAACAATACAGACTCAACATACAGCAAGACAATGTAGCTGCCTACCAAACAACAAATTACTTTACATCACAGATTGACCTGAGCCTACAAATGCCATTTTAGGCTTTACACAGAAATACTGTATTCAATTTGAATGCAACTCATATCAAACACTTCTTGCTAAAATACATTGGTTCCATTGTAATTGTTGGCCTGAATGAAGACTAAATGTCAAACGATTACAGAGCATGACTTAAAACAAACATTACACAGAGATCTAATGCAACTTCAGCACCACAGACAAGGAAGGCTCCATACCCCCAAAGACAAGCTCAAACACTGTAGCAAGCAGTCACTTCAGGTGAGATGTTGTGACAGTGGGACCTGCAGAAGGTGAAAGCAGCAGCACATTGAGACAATGGGATGAACCTAGACTTTAGTCCAGACCAGCCCACCACCATCAGCCGGACACCAGCCATCCTTGTTGATTATTTCACAACACTATCGGTCAGCTCCATGGCTCAGACTAAACTGTGCCCGGTTTGCCCATTCGGTGGGTCACGCGTTTTTAAGCACTGTGATTGGCTCGAAGGTCCGGACACCGCCAGCCGGCAAATTGGTGTAAAAACTAACCAACTCAGTTGTTTAAGCCACAAAATTCTTACTGCTCTGTAATGTATTTTTTCAGACCGTCATCAGATAGCGCGGCCAACTGAATATATTGCAATGCATAGGCTATCCGTTATTATGGTTGTTTCAATCATGAGAGACCAGAGGGTAGAGTTTTAACAAGCAAGCTTTATTCAAGTATGGCAGAGCGATAAGGTCTATGGCATGGGACGGTATGGCAACTAATTCTGATGGCATGGCAGCATGGCGACTAGTTCTTTGGCGTAATGACTCCGTGCTGAGATGCCTCTCTTCTTGCGGTGAGAGAGGGCATCTGCTCGGACTAGAATAGAGAATCCCCCCCCCCGTAGGGGATTCTTCAGGAGTCAAGACATTGGTGATGGCCTGGGGAGGTGGGTGGGTCGACACACAGCTTTCAGAGAATGGGATGCGATCAGCTCGGGTACAGCGACCAGAAGGTCAGAGAAAGAGAACGATGACCCACGGAGTGTGGCTATAAATACTGCTACGTCATAGCCTCGGCACTGACGACATTACCGGCGTCATATAGGCAAGTGCGTCACGCGGACGTCACGCTGGGATTACACTTGTGCTCGTCACACTAGGATTACATGAGGTGAGGTCACTAGGATTGCGCGTGGTGCGAGGCAGCGTGTCTGGTCTTCGTCTTGAAACTAGGTCGAGACCACCATTTCAATCATGAGAGACCAGAGGGTAGAGTTTTAACAAGCAAGCTTTATTCAAGTATGGCAGAGCGATAAGGTCTATGGCATGGGACGGTATGGCAACTAATTCTGATGGCATGGCAGCATGGCGACTAGTTCTTTGGCGTAATGACTCCGCGCTAAGATGCCTCTCTTCTTGCGGTGAGAGAGGGCATCTGCTCGGACTAGAATAGAGAATCCCCCAAAAGAAAGAAAACCCAAACTGCCAACCGGTCTGCTTGCCTCAGCACTACAGCGGGCGCTGGGCGAAATGCGACGCTTGTCGCCAACCGGTTGGCTTGGCGGCTGTTGGATATTAAAATAAGTATTTTCAATTTGCTTAAACATGTAACCTTTGCCATTCTATGCTGTACTGCACTGTGACCTATGTCCTATATATGTATTGTACACCCTGTAGGGGTGTCACGATACACTCAGTTCACGATACGATACGTATCACGATACTGGGTTCACGATAACGATACGATACGATACGATTTTAACAATATTTTTTTAAACTTGAATAATGACAATATATGACTGGAAAAGTAGTATTTTATTTGAAAAGCACAAATACAAAACATGCTGTTGTGGGAAATTGTTATTACAATAACAACTAGAAAAAACATGAGATTGGAGATAAGGCTTATCTTGAAATAGAATGAGTTACACTGTCACTTAGATTTACTTTGAACTAAAAGGTTTCTCAGCAGTATAAATTCTCATTATGCATCTTCAGTTTTTCTTCAAACTCAAACAACAAGACTTTTCTTAATCTATTTTTTATGCATCTTCAGTTTTTCCTGTCAAGTAAACAGTTTTGCCAGAAACTCAATTGAATGGTTTCTCTCCTGTATAACTTCTCATGTGTCTCTTCAGAGACTTGTTCAACTGAACTACTTTCCACACATTGAACTTCAACAAACAAAGACGTTTCTTAGTCTATTTTTTGAAAAAAAAAAAAAAAAAAAAAAAAAAAAAAAAAAAAAAAAATTGCGATATGAGATTTCATCTCAACGATACATATCGTGACGTTTTACTATCGCGAAATTTCGTGGGACGATATATTGTGACACCCCTAACACCCTGTGCTTGAAACATTCATGTGTGTCTCTGCAACTATGAGACGACCTCGAGCTATGCGAACGGATGTTGGGTTTGCAGATTTAGAATGACAGTTTGACAGCTCAAACAGCCACAGGGTAAATACGTTCAACTGTCTTTAAGGGTGTGATGAGAACATGCGTACGTGCAGCTTCCCATAGCATAAACTGGGAGGACCAGTTCTTCATGTTGCTTATGTAAACCACTAGTCTGTAAGTGAAATAAAAGGCTGCGCACGGAGAGTGGAAAGTAGAAGTGTCTTGAAGTCGTACAGAGGTGTAGCTCAGACATTGTCTCCTTGCTAGCAAGTAAAACACTGAAACTCGAGTCTGTCATCTTTGATTACTGAGTTGATTGGTCTGTGAAAAGAACAGCGTGGGGTTTCCTTCTGAAATACCCCACAGCGGCCGCGACTTACGAAGCCCCCCGGGCGTGGCCGCAGCGCTGCAACAGGCACTGGGTGCTCGACCAATCCGGCGAGCTTCGGCGCGCTGACTTAGGGCAGCCGCGCCCGGTCGCGGTTTTACTTGGTTTACTTGGTTCACAGCGGCTTACGAAAATCACCGCCCGGGCGTGGCCGCAGCGCTACGGCGGACGCTGGGTGATCGACCAATCCGGCATAGTTCGGCGCGCTGACTCAGCATTAGGAAAACCTCACGCGGCTTACGAAATCACCGACCGGGCGTGGCCACAGCGCTACAGCGGGCGCTGGGTGATCGGCCAATCCGGCATAATTCGGCACGCTGATTTAGTGTTAAGAAAGAAAACCCCCCTTTTAGCCAAAACCCCCCTAGCATTGAGAAAGACAACCCCGGCTTTCAGCCCTTTGCATAAAACTGCCAACCGGTCTGCTTGCCTCAGCGATACAGCGGGCGCTGGGCGGAAGGCGACGCTTGTCGCCGACCGGTTGGCTCGGCAGCACAGCGACTTACGAAAACCACCGACCGGGCGTGGCCGCATCCAGCGACCAATCCGGCATAATTCGGCGCGCTGACTCAGCATTGAGATTTGAGAAACCCCGCAGCGGCTTATGAAAATCACCGTCCGGGCGTGGTCGCAGCGATACAGCGGGCACTGGGTGACCGACCAATCCGGCATAATTCGGCGCGCTGAATTGGCATTTAAGCCAGACAACCCCCTCTTTTGCTTTAAGAAAGAAAACCCCCCCTTTGCCTAAACCCCCCCCAAAACTTTGACTACGGGCTGTTCAACACCCGAACACTTTGAGTAGTCTACCGTACTTACAGGCTGTTCAACACCAAACACTTACAGGCTGTTCAACACCTAGAACACTTCGAGTAGTCTACTGGGGTCTGAATTAGTGATTTGCAATCACCCGAACGCCAACACTTTGACTACAGGGTGTTCAACACCGAACACTTTGAGTAGTCTACTGTACTTACAGGCTGTTCAACACCGAACACTTTGAGTAGTCTACTGTACTTACAGGCTGTTCGACACCTTAAACACGTCGAGTAGTCTGCTGGGATCTGAATTAGTGATTTGCAATCACCACGGCATTTGCGAGTCGTTACTACCGTAGGCACTAATTTGCCGGAGCGCTGCTGGCGCTATGGATTCGGGGAGGCCACCACCAATGAAATGCGAAGTAGCAAGCTACTGCGAGGAAACGAGAGAATGAATGCCATGTGCTTACCATTTGACGCCTAAGGGAGGAGGGATCTTTGGGCAGACAGTATGGCGGCCTGCTCCGGTCGGATGTAGGCCGCGTAGGCTGACGAGGACCAGCGGCCCCGGAGAGCTGCAGGGCAGGTTGGTGCATGAAGAGTTGCAGGGCAGGTTGGAGCATGGAGAGTTGCAGGGCAGGTTGGTGCATGACGAGCTGCAGGGCAGGTTGGTGCATGGAGAGCTGCAGGGTAGGTAGGTGCATGGAGAGCTGCAGGGCAGGTAGGTGCATGGAGAGTTGCAGGGCAGGTTGGAGCATTGAGAGTTGCAGGGCAGGTTGGTGCATGACGAGCTGCAGGGCAGGTTGGTGCATGGAGAGCTGCAGGGCAGGTAGGTGCATGGAGAGCGGGTGCATGGAGAGCTGCAGGGCAGGTAGGTGCATGGAGAGCTGCAGGGCAGGTAGGTGCATGGAGAGCGGGTGCATGGAGAGCTGCAGGGCAGGTAGGTGCATGGAGAGCGGGTGCATGGAGAGTTGCAGGGCAGGTTGGTGCATGACGAGCTGCAGGGCAGGTTGGTGCATGGAGAGCTGCAGGGCAGGTAGGTGCATGGAGAGCGGGTGCATGGAGAGCTGCAGGGCAGGTTGGTGCATGCAGAGCTGCAGGGCAGGTAGGTGCATGGAGAGCGGGTGCATGGAGAGTTGCAGGGCAGGTTGGTGCATGGAGAGCTGCAGGGCAGGTTGGTGCATGGAGAGCTGCAGGGCAGGTAGGTGCATGGAGAGCTGCAGGGCAGGTTGGTGCATGGAGAGTTGCAGGGCAGGTTGGTGCATGGACAGCTGCAGGGCCGGTTGGGTGCATGGAGAGCTGGAGATGGGTCGGCTGCTGGATGGAGGCTGCGGAATGCCATTTGCCTAGGTGAGGAGGGATCTTTGGGCAGGCAATATCGCGGCCTGCTCCGGACGGATGTAGTTGCAGGGAGGCGGAGGACGCCCCTCGCGCGGCAGTCGTTGTGGCCGCGCCGATCCAGAAGGAGTGGCTGGAATAGTGCTCCGCTGGGAGGTCACACATCTGGAGGATCCGCTTGGGGAGAAGAGTGAACCAGGCTTTTGTCATGTGATGGTGGGGCGAGATGAGGAACAGTGTGGGGTCGAATTTCCGCGGAGCGGGCCATGGAAGCAAAGGGGCAAAAGGGAGAGACTGTGATGATCGGGATGAAACTTTAGATCGGACCGGGTCGCGTTCCGGGAGGGGTCGAATGACGCCGGGCATGTGAACTCGCCAGCGCAGAGGAACCCATAAAAGGCTAACGATAACCGCATTCTAAGAGAGAATTTTGCAGGGGAGAGAAAAGGCCGTCTCTCGAGCGCGCTGTTGGGGCTTTGAACGGCAATGGATAAGAGGTCAGCTATGACCTACACGTTTAAGGTCAGCAAGCCAGACCATGACTATGATGATGACAACGATGATGTTTTGAGCTTAGCCGCCAATGCTGTATGGGTCTGGAGTGGCCGCATTGATCAGATGATGAGCGTTGATGAGCTGAAATGAACAATATGATACATGGACTGAATTGCTAGCAGGAGAGACAGACAAGATTCGCCCAATGAAGCACGCCCGATTGATACGGGGATAGAGGGACGCAGGAGGTCTCTCAGCCTGATTGATATGACTGACAATCCGCAAGCGGCATGATACCAAGAAGCATTATTATTATGAATGATGAAAGGATATGGTGACGCACGGTGTTGACGGCCCGGCGATGCCTGGAGAAGCCTGGACACCAATGGTTGCTGCCGGTGCGGGAGCCCTGGTGGACGGCAAGTGCTGGTTCTGCTGGCAACGGTGCGATCGCTGCAGTCCTGGACTCCTACGAGCCGGCGCTTTAATGACCTGCACGGTTAACGTGACAAGGGCGGTGATAGCCTGAACAGATATCTTTTAACTTGCCGCATTGTTGCCGTGGAATGAGAGTATATGTGGAGCCATATACCGAT
Source organism: Poromitra crassiceps (assembly GCF_964638095.1). Lineage (NCBI taxonomy): Eukaryota > Metazoa > Chordata > Actinopteri > Beryciformes > Melamphaidae > Poromitra > Poromitra crassiceps. Next base: position 61,005,961 of record NC_139623.1, read on the forward strand.
GATGGACATCGCCCTGCAGCACAATTAAATATCCAAATCGTAGGCTACTGTGACCTCACTTGGTTTGCCATTTAAAGAGGAGTATGTTTGATGAGCAGCCGGCTTCTGTTTATTTGACTGAATGGCTGGAGCATCATCTCGGAGAAAGGGAAACGTGTTTTTTTTTTTTTTTAAGTTTAAAACAGAATCTGGCTGTCGTTAGGCATTGCTTAACTGGATGCTATTGCTAACTGATACATTGAACATCCATTTGCAATGATTCTGGCTGGATATTAACTATTGTAAATTTGTCACATGAATGCAATTTGTGCACGATGTGTAAATACATTTAATATTAATTGTTTAGGCCTAATTATTTGTAAAGTCGCAACACATTAGGGATGTGTGTAGTTCTTCATAGATTTAGCCTCTTCATTTTGCTCTCGAATGCACCAGGTTAACGGATTTTACTTTAAAATGTGCCAGATCTTGGATGCGAAGAGACATTTAAGGTAGCTCCGCCGTCTTTCTTTCGCTATAGGCGAGGATATAACAACCGGAACACGCAGATTGTCAAGAGTTCATTCATTCACTATGATAAATGCATCGCTACTTGTGCCCAGCTCGTTTGCTTTGCGCGCGACGTGCAGACCGCTGTGGATGGTTAGATGATTGTTTTTGAATTACACGCCACATGATTTAAAATTAAGATTTGATTGCTAAAATATATGACACTATGTTATGTATTTAAGAGATGATTACGACTGATTTTACTGGGCCGTTAAATCGCCTGATTTAATACTGAAATGCTGATACTTTCCTCGCGGGTCCTTTCACGACCACGGGTGCCTGGTCCTCCATCGGGCCTTCACAGTGACGCGGCGTGCGGCAATGCCTATTGGGCTTGAAAGAGAGGAGGTTGTGCTCGGTGTGCTGTGGTCGACGTCGACCCCGTCATTGGTAGAGCAGGTAGTTCTTGAGAGAGGCGGGCAGGGGCAGTCCGTGGATTTTTCTCAGGCGGTCCCTTCCTAGAGCCGCCCGCACTGAACGCCTGCACAGGTCCATCAGAGGGAGGGGCTCCGGATCGAGTCCATTTATGTACCGGATTCGTATTTCGCCGTGTCACATGCTGAGAGAGCGAACGGGGGTGAGTGGTACCTCGAACACGAATGGCTTAATAGCAGGATCGGAAGGAATGAGGCAGCTTGAGAATGGCGAAACACAGCTTTCAGAGAATCGAAGCGCAGCTTTCAGAGAATGGGATGCGATCAGCTCGGGTACAGCGACCAGAAGGTCAAGGAAAGAGACAGATGACCCACGGAGCATGGCTATAAATACTGCTACGTCATAGCCTCGGCACTGACAACATTATCGCCGTCATATAGGCAAGTGCGTCACGCGGACGTCACGCTGGGATTACACTTGTGCTCGTCACACTAGGATTACATGAGGTGAGGTCACTAGGATTGCGCGTGGTGCGAGGCAGCGTGTCTGGTCTTCATCTTGAACCTAGGTCGAGACCACCATTATAAGCATCACAAACCGCATGTCCAGTTTCAAAGTGAAAACATTTCAAGAAGCATAAATTCATTGTGACCTTCTTCACTTTTTTAAGTTGTGAAAACGATCTCTCACCCTTAGTCTACAGTTAGTGACAGGATGAGAGATCTCTCACCCACAGTTAACAGGCAGGGTTAAGAAAAGCCTGACTGTGGTGAGCACACGGGAAGTAGTTTCCAGCCTACCTTTTCTTAGCAGTTCCTCTGGTGAACATGTTTTCTCTCATCACACAAAATGCTTGAACTGGATACATTCAAATGTGATGGAGGGGGGTGGGGGGGCACCTACACACCAATCACGAGTCTTTCTCATTATGCATATATTCGTTTAGTATTGAATAGGGGTGTCACAATATATCGTCCCACGAAATTTCGCGATAGTAAAACGTCACGATATGTATCGTTGAGATGAAATCTGATATCGCAAAAAAAGATTTTTTTTTTTTTTTTTTTTTTTTTTCAAAAAATAGACTAAGAAACGTCTTTGTTTGTTGAAGTTCACTGTGTGGAAAGTAGTTCAGTTGAACAAGTCTCTGAAGAGACACATGAGAAGTTATACAGGAGAGAAACCATTCAATTGAGTTTCTGGCAAAACTGTTTACTTGACAGGAAAAACTGAAGATGCATAAAAAATAGATTAAGAAAAGTCTTGTTGTTTGAGTTTGAAGAAAAACTGAAGATGCATAATGAGAATTTATACTGCTGAGAAACCTTTTAGTTCAAAGTAAATCTAAGTGACGGTGTAACTCATTCTATTTCAAGATAAGCCTTATCTCCAATCTCATGTTTTTTCTAGTTGTTATTGTAATAACAATTTCCCACAACAGCATGTTTTGTATTTGTGCATTTCAAATAAAATACTACTTTTCCAGTCATATATTGTCATTAGTCAAGTTTAAAAAAATATTGTTAAAATCGTATCGTATCGTTATCGTGAACCCAGTATCGTGATACGTATCGTATCGTGAACTGAGTGTATCGTGACACCCCTAGTATTGAAGATTAATTTCGGCCACGGAGTAGGCCTAATATATAAAGAAAATATGACGAAGCTTATAAAGAATTTAATTTGAATGTGTGGTGCCCCCCCAACAACGTAATTTGGCTCGTGCCCCCGGGCACTCGCCCGATCCGATATATGGATAAACCTGGCTCAGTCGGGGGGCCCTATCTTGGTACAGGTGATATCCGTTATTTGCGCTTGCGCACCTGTTTGTGCGTGCCTTAACGCAGGGAAGATTGCAGTCTGCTGTCCAGGTCTTACGCAGAGTTTTGCACCCCCACCCGGCAGCAGCTAAATGCATCCCCACCTCATGGGAGCATATTGTAATGATTTATACAGAAACATTACCGTTTAAAAATGATATAATTGTTTGGGTAGACGTGACCTCCCTGTTTTTAAATTAAAACAGACCCAAAATATGGTCGGATGCAATTACTCGCAGGGAAGCATAACTCGTCACAACAACGGGCGCACACGCAGATTAGAGGCGTGCCAAATGATTTATGCATGCCGCAAATGGGATTTGGGCGGTGTTAACCACCAAAATTATTCACAGGTGTGGCCTGGCAATGCCTGGGCATTACATCAATTAAACCAGATTCTCGTCTTGCAGTCCCTGTAATACAGTTTCCGTGAGGCATGCTGTAATTCTCCCCATGCTAATTTGGATAGGTGTAGGCCTACTGACTGTATCAGAGGAGGTTTTTCCAGTGAGGCATAGGAGGATGGTCCTCCTCTATTAGATTGGGGATTTTATATAAAAATATATATATATTAACACATTGAATGCCAGCCATGTTTTCATTCCTGTAGGTAAGTTGTGCCAGGGGTGTTTTTGACGATTCTGGCTCATTTTAGAGACAGCCGAGGATTCTTTTCTGTTAAGAATTCATGAACACCAATCATCTAAAAATAACTAATAGAATGTGTGCTTTCTCTGTCTAAAAGAGTTAGTTTGCAGAGTTAGTAGTTATGTAGATATTAGCCGTTGAGTACAGCATGGTTTCAGCGTCTGGAAATTTATTCAGAGATAAATGGCTTTTTGTGAAACAGTCACTTTAACCATTCATTTTTGGCATCAGTAAGACCGTCAGACATTCTAAACAATAGTTTTGAACAGTAATTTACTCCATAACAACAGGAAACACCCCTCTCATTCAAACTCCTCCCTCCGTGTGTCTTCTCCTCCTTCCTCCTGGCTGTACAGCGGGCGTGTCAGAAGCGCTTTTGCTGCTGCCTGCCTGTGTGCCTGCCTGCCTGCTTGCCTGCGTGCAGACGCTCCTTGTGCGAGTCAAGATGGGCCGGGGAATGCGTGGGCGATGGGCAGATGTTGATTCTGGCCTTTCTGAGGTGTTTCAAAGTGTGTTTCACCTATGATCTATTTTGCAAATCGCTCTCCGCTCTCTGTGTGCTGCTGCCGGTGCGCGGCCGCTCTCAGGCAAGACAAGTCTTGAATGGATTTACTGTAAAATCGCCACGGCATTTCCTTGAACGGCTTGGTCCCGCGGCAGTTTTTTCTTTGATTTCGGTCGTCTGGGGGAGCACTGTCAACACTTAGTGGGTCGGTAAAATAGATTATACACATTATCTTGCTCCAATAGTGATCTCGAAGATGTAAAAGTTGTTGATTGATGTCCCACTGTCAAAAAAAAAAAAATGTTTATGTAAGACGAGTAAACTCGGCTCTGGCACTTAAGCGTTGGATTATGTAAGACGAATTATTTCGGCTATGGCACTTAAGGTGTTAAAAAAATATATTTTTTATTTTTATTTTTATATTTTTCATTTTTCATATTTTTTTTTATAATAAAATATCAATCAAATGTGTTTTTTCTTATGTGCAGACGCTCATTTTTTCATTCATTATATAGCTCCATGTAGACGAGTCACTCTGGCCCTGGTCCCAGCATGGGGGAGGGGATTCAAAAACACCCGCCCTGTGGGCTTGATTTATTTGGTAATTTATCTAATGAAAAAATAAGATTGGTTGAAAAAGACTTGCAATTCACAGAAAACAGTGAGAGTGATGTGTTTTCCAACGAATCAGATTGAGGAGGAGGGGAGCTCTCCCTTAGCCCGTGAAACCAGGTGAAACCCTAATTGGTTGTTGTTTGATAGATAGATTGCTTGACATTGATTGACATTCTGTATTGTCCAATGCTGATGAATACGTCTGAAAATCGGCAACGTTGTTACACTGCCTGGTCTGTCGTCTCTCACGCTGAATCAAGGAGGTGAAATCCACTGCTTGACCTGACAGGAAGGATTTACTGAGACAGTAGCAGCATATCATATTTCCCTCTTATTTTTATTTACTTTTTTATCAATCAGTAAGTGTTCACAAGCCAGACAGTCGTTGATATTGGATTACCACCAAAACGAGTTTCGAGTTGCGGGGAGACGAGCTGCGCGATACGGGCTTTTTGCAATGTCAGAAAACTGGAATATTTGCAACGTCTCGACTGCAGCGTTTCCCCTACAGACAGCACGGATATTTAAGTAAGTCAATTGATTTCAAGTTATCCGAACCTTCTATTAAATTCGGCGTGGAAATGGTTCACCGAGCAGCGCTATTTTTGTCGTATTGAAGTTTCATCCTGTAATTTCTTATACTAAAACCCGCGAACTTTAGATTCACACATTTTTTAACTGAATTTGGCCTGTAAATCGATAGCTGACAGCGGGCTCAATTTTAAAGCTTGAGTGGTGATCTTTATATCATATGAAAGTAGAAGAAATAAGGAATCGATTGGGATGAAGCATGTCAACCTAGGATGTCGGGAAGGGGGGGTAAATAACGCTCCAAAGTTGATAACTAAATGAGTAGTGCAGCACTGTTCACAGGAAGACACACTCTCGTTCCAGATGCAATTAAGTGTAATTTAACGCTATTTGACAACAGTTTCAGCCATAGACTTTGTCAAGTATCATACAAACAGTGCAAGACAGCCATTATAAAGACAGGTTAGCTGATTGAATGGACAACACCTGTCTTGTGAAAGCACACCTGAGTGTGAGACATCATAGGATGAATCAAAACATTGATGTCACAGGTAGGCTGTATACCATAATATATCATGAATCTATGTGAATAAATAGATTTATATAAATAGTACCGGTAATCACAGCCTAATGCATAGAGATAAATCCTGAAACCTTCTCGCAACAGTTCTAGCCTAAGCCAGTGGTTTTCAAAGTGGGGTCCCCAGCAAAAAGGGGGGATAATCTATTTTCACTATAATTCCATGCCATCCATAAGTAACACAATCTAAGATAGTGTAGAAGTGAGTAACTAGGCTAATTATAACCATAACAGCACAAATAATTGACAAAAATCTCGAAATAAATATACAGTATTTACTCTGAGAAATGAAATAATGAGAAAAGGAACAATTATTGATGGTTAAAACTGAATAATGACATCACAACAGTCTAATCCTAATGCTAATTTAAAATGAGATTTGGGCGTTTTGGGCAAAAACTGCTTGTGGGTGAGAGTATCAGCAGCAGAGCACACGTCATATTTTCCCTGGGACCGCCTCAGGTGCCAGGTGCTGTTCCGTCCTGTAGTCCTCTCACTGGGTGCTAATGCAATGCTCCTCACTGGGTGGAAAGCTAAGAGGCTTGACAGCATGGGAAACATGGCAAATACACGCGCGCGCGCGCACACACGTGAAAAAAAAAAAGCCCACATTTTTTTCGGGGGCGGCGACCTTGGGTCGCCGCACTAGCTTCCTCCCCTGGTTCCAAGCTCACCAGCCACCACTGCTGTATATATTATCCCTATCTCATAACGACACCATCACTATACCTGTTAAATACATCTGTGTTTTGATGCAATTCGGGCACGCAATTGTTGACTGGGGTGGAACAATACAAACGTGTTTACAGCGGGTAAACGGCGGAGACAAAAGAAAAGATTGGAGGTTTTACAGTGGACTCAATTAAAACAGTCTCGTAACGACTCGTGCCGAGGACAGAGAGAGATGGAGAGAGCTTATGACAGATCGGCTGTGGTCAGTAGCGGAGGGTACGCCGGGGCAGAGGGTGCGCCCACCCCGGGCCCACTCCACAGTTTTTTGAAGGCCAGGCCACCGGCCCGACGTGCCCGATAATGCAGTCCGCGCCTGTCTGTGTGTGAGAGAGAGAGAGGGAGACAGGGGCAGACAGGGTGCTGTCTGTGACAGCCTGTCGCTGTCCATCTGCGGTGGTGCTGAACCGAGGGCTGTGCCTCGGTGCTGAAACATCTGAAGAGGCCTGGCTGGCAACCTGTGTTTTTCTTTTTCTTCTTCAGAACAAGCTTGTCTGTAAAGTGGCTTCACTGAAGGCTTTCTTGGACATAATATTACTTGGCTCAATGAGTGACAAATTGTGTTTTCGGATATAGGGGCTATCAGCTATTTTACAGTTGTCACTTAAAATGACTTTATTTAATAAAGTCAGTGGTGTGAGTGTGAGAGGAATTCAATCAATAGACAATAACATTGGTGTGTTTAAAATGAGATATTCCACTAAATCTGGCTAAAACAGATTCAAAAATGCAAAAAAGGCAAATTTTTCTTTGCGATGGCCCCCCTAGAAGCTTCGCCCCCTCTGGGCTGATAGGGTCCAGCCCCTGGCTGTGGTGGCAACAACCCTCCGGGTTATGGGATAGCAGTAGGTGAATAGCCTTATTGTAAGTAGGCTAATGTACAAGTGTTCTCAATTAATTTACCATAACCCCTCCTTGCGATGTGATAAAAGTTTCTCAGTGAATTATAGTTGATTGCCTCACAGAATGATCTACTGGTTGCATAATTTTAGCAGCAGAATTTGATGTGCTGGCGTGGCACGTCCGTGCGTAATGATGTTTCTGCGCTGCGCAGAGCAGAGATCAAGGTGCGATCAAGCGCAGCGAGTGTTTCAGCGCCTATAGGTGCTTTTCAAAGCTTTTAGCGCAAAGTAATTGCGCGCTGCTGACGATAGGATAACGCCATCTATCCCCACATTTTAGCGCTTAAACGCCTGCTTTGGCATGTGGCACACCTATGCCCAGTACAATTATAACAGGCATGTGCTTGTGCCCGCCCCCAATTTGCATTGCGCGCGGCGTTAAACGAAACGTGCAAAACCTAAATTACCGAAGATAGGGCCCTTATATATTATCAGTGTTTCCCATACATAAAGGAATTTGTGGCGGGCCGCCACAATAATATTTTGACCGCCACAATAAGATGTTGACCCAAAAAAAAAATTACAGTGCACCTGAACGCAACATGCAAGATATCCGCTGGATAAGTGTCCAATAAATGTTCATGTCATTCTGGCCAATACTTCTGTTATAGCATTTCAGTCTGGAATATGGAATATCTTTCAATAATCTATGATTTAGCTGCTAAATTGTCAAATACCGCCATCTGCTCGCTACCCAGGCACTTATGTATGTACTTAACCTAACTAACTTAACTATCCGGTGTGCACAACACTGTCAGCCTAAACTCCGGCTGACATGCCAAAAACCTACAATCCGCTACAGAAAAATGTATATTGTTTGTTTATTAACTGGCCCCTCGCCTTCTATCATTTCACGAAAGTGGCAAAGCAAGTTGAGTATCCCTGACCTATAGGGAGAAATTTAGTTTGTCATTGTAAACCCACAGCACAGTAATGATGACATGTTCTTCATAGATCTAGCCTTTTAATTTTGCTCTTAAGCTTTCTCAAAGTACACCAAATTCATGCATTTTACTTTCAAATGTTTAAAAAAATCTTGCGGGGGGGGCAGGCCCCCGCACCCCCCTAGGGGGTCTGCGGTCCCCCACCACAAATACTCAAAATCCTGTGGGAAACACTGATTATTCTGGCCTTAATTGTGTGCATGTGCGCTGTGAGGGGGGGCCCTTTATGTATCCAGGCCCAGGGGCCCGTCATGTCATAATCCACCTGTGATCCCACCCCTTCCCCCTACCACGCCACCGGCTTACTTGATTGTTGCACTGTGCTGTGGCCTGGCTTTCAGCCATTGTGGGAGTTCTGCTGGACTACCTGGTTCGTCCAAAACTACAAAGTATAGTGATGTCCTGGGACTGGGTTAATTGTTAGGATGTGTCCCCTCACTGTTTAAGCAGGTGCGTGAGCGTTAATAGCCGAAAGCAGGTGTGTTGCTGGCCTCATACCATTTTTTTCATCCATTAAAGCAGTAATACTCATCTTGCGGCCCGGTGGCCAGATGCGGCCCGCGATAGGGTGCAGAGTGGCCCCCCGACCTTTTTCTAATTCACAATTGAAAACTAATGTTGAATAAAGTTTGACTGTGCTGCAGCTAAATTGTCAAATATGGCTGTCTGCTCGCTGCCCAGGCACTTACAGTATATGTACTTAACGAACTTAACCTAACTAACTATCCTGTATGCACAAAATTGTGAGACTAAACTCCGACTGACACCCTAATAACCTACAATCCGCTAAAGAAAGATTTATATTAATATTTGTTTATTAATTGGCCACTGGCCTCCTGTCATTTTGCAAAAGTGGCCCCTTGGCAACGCAAGTTGAGTATCCCTGCATTAAAGCCATCAGTCCATCTTTTTGGGCAGTTTGCCCAATGTGCCTTATAAGTTATGTGTGTGGATAAATAAAACATTTGTACAACTTTGTACTTCTGCTTCATCTGTACATGTTTTCATGAATAGTATGGATATAAATTGCCTGTAGACTGTCAACTAGTTTTCACTTTACTTGGGTAGTCCAAATGAAAATCTACAGATGTTTAGTAGTTATGCAAGAATCAAGTTCCATATCTTCTTGTATCTACTCCATATCTACTATACTTACAGTATATAGGTGAATTTGTAGACTGTCAACTAGTTTTCACTTTACTTGGATAGTCCAGATGAAATGCAAGTGATGGTCAACTTCACATTTACATGATGTAGTTGAAATTCTGTGGTAAAAGCAACAGGTTTATGAATGCACTACATGGACAAGGCAGTACTCCATGAACTAGAGTATGTTCATGGACTGTTATTACTCTATAGATAATCTGTTAACTCATTCATGGCCAGTTTAGGACTGCCAATATTTAGCACAGGCCAAAGATTTTCATAATTGTTGGTCATCTTTCAAGACCCACAGTAAATTATCTATTAGCACCAAAGTGATTTGCAATACCTCAAAATGAAGATGTACGTCTCTGGGTTCACCAGGGAAAAGAAGTGAGCTTTTAGCATGTTCTGTACTCTACTTATAGCCATTTATATACACCCTGTTTTCACCAAAAAGGTCTCTCTGAGAAGACAAACAGGAGAAAAGGCCATTTTTGTAAAATACACAATCTCAGGCAGAACTCGCTCTCAATTCTTTTATTTTGAACTGTATTGACATCAGACATGTAAATATTATTCGTTATGACACAAATGACAAAAAAATATATATATATACATGAAGTGCTTTTTTTACATTCAACAATACAGTTTACTCAGTGTGAGTGAGTGTGCAGACAGACAGACAGACAGACAGACAGACAGACAGACAGACAGACAGACACACACACACACACACACACACACAGAGAGAGAGAGAGTTCTGTCCACAGCTGCTGCTGGATCGCACCTCTTCCCAGGGAACACTACTGATCGCCCCGCAAATTAGCATAGGAGGGACACCAAACTGGTCTGAGATCAGCGTCTAGCCTCCTCTGCCTCTGTGCTGCGACACAGGAACGGGGTCGGCTTGGCTTTGGGACCAGGCGCTGGAACCGGATCGATCATGTTGGTTTGACTTCCGCGAACAACTCAATCCAGGTTCGCCCTGCAGCAGAGGCGACCAGCGCAGCGCGCCGAGGGGTGTTTCAATGGCGTTTCTCCTCTATGCAACAGGCAGCGTTTCTCCGTTTTCTCCTCCTCTTCCATTTCAAAACAACAGCTGCGGTATGTGTTTGATAACGTGTTGTCGGCTTGTCTTTGAGGCTAGGGACCTGATAACATGTCACAGGCTGGGGAAGTCTTTGAACTACGCGCTGTACTAATAAAAACAAAAACACGTCAAACACGTCATTGGCTGGGAGGGCTATTCCTGATAACACGTCAAAGACGTCTTTGGCCATGAATGAGTTAAACATCTGCAGACTTTTACAGCACAGACATGAGGTGAGTGGAGATGAAAAGGTTTATTTGCAAAGTGATGGTGGTCAAGGGGATGTGAATGATAAGATGGATGGAAGCTGGAAGCCACGGGGTGTTTGTGATCCAGGCCGAGCAGCCAGATGGGCTGACAGACAAGTGGTGCAGCAGAGAGGAGAAGAATCTTCAACACAGAAGAAACCGGATTACATAGCCTACAGGCGCAAGGAAAGACTGGGAAAACTCAGGTAAACTGTATGGAGTAGCCAAGAGAGTGACTACCATTGTTGGTACCAGTGAAGCGGAACAGCTGATGAAGTTCAGTGGGGATGACCGACTCGGCTGAACCGTGACACAGACACAGCGAAACAGTTGAATCCCCGCACTAGTGGGACCGAATTTCATGAATGAAGATCCAGTCGCGTCACCATATATGGCATCATATATCACTGCATCCTCAATAGTCAATCAGCCCATTATGTCAAAACATCGGTGATGTCATACTTGCTGATGTCATTTGTGATGTCATACTTGCGCTGTGATGTCATCTGTGATGCCATACATCTCCGTTTGCTGAGCCAATCACCCAACAGGACATGAGCAGTATATAGCTGTGGTTATCACGTCATCATCCTCTTCCAGATTGTTCACCTCAGTGGCTGGGCGTATCTCGGGCTGATCATCTTCTCTGGAGCTGTGTTGCGCCCCACCCACCTCCCCAGTCCACCACCAACGTCTGGACTCCTGAAGAATTCCCTACGCGGGGGAGATTCTCTATCCTAGTCTGAGCTGATGCCCTCCTCTCTCACCACAAGAGGAGCGACATCTTATCATGGAGTCATTATGCCAAAATTAGTTGCCATGCCATCTGTGAATAAAGCTTGCTTGTTTTACCCACTGGTCTCTCGTGATTGAAATAAGCTGTTGACACTTTGTGGAACATTGGTATATATAATCTTGAACATTAGTTGATCATTAGAATGTTCAACAAATATTAATTAAATGGTTAACTAATTGTTGAATATTCATATATAAGTTGTTGAACATTTGTAAAGCATAGGTTGAGTGCATAGGTCATGTTCAACTAATTTATTCTGAGCTGATAATTAGAATCGTTTATAATTAGAAGGTTCAACAAATATTAATTAGTTTACAATTTGTTTGTTGAATATTCGTGAAACATCTGTAAAGTATAGGTTGAGTGCATAGTTAAAGTTCAACTAATTTATCATGAAAATATGTTATGTTCATGAATTGTCACATAATACTCTATAAATCATCTGTTAAACATCTACAGACGAAGCTGAATTGAGGAATTGTTGAATGTCAACTAATAAGCTGTTGAAACGTTACTAATACTCTGTAGACGATCTGTAGGCGGACTATCCAAGTAAAGTGTTACCGTACATTGTTCTACTAGAAAAGTCTGACTAACTTTAATGCTATGGTTGGAAGGCACAAACATGCCATGCGTTTCATATCTGAACAGAAGCCATGAATCCCATATCAGCAACCTGTCTGTTCTGTTTTATTGTAGCCTACACACTTTAGTCACATGTGTTGCTTACTGTAGGCTATTTACCTAGCCTGGGCGTTGGGTCAGTAGACCCTTCTCACGGGGGCCATTTTTTGTCGAAAAGGCAGGGTTAACACAGGTGCAAACAAAACACTAATGAGGGCTTCAATTCAAACTTCCATGATTGGAATTTGGAAACCCTCATTAGTGTTTTGCTTGCACCTGTGTTTATTAGACAATTATTTTGTCATCATTGTAAAGCCACAGCACAGTGAAGAGGATATGAATGTGATGTGTGTAGTTCTTCATATCTACTAGCCTACTAGCCTCTTCATTTTGCTCTCAGAGTGCATCAGATTAATGCATTTTACTTTAAAATGTACAAAATGTCTTTGTCCAGCGGGGGCACCCCCCCCCTAGAACCGCAGTCAGATTAATATTTTCATCCAGCTGGTGCTACCCCTGTTTGGAAAGCCAATAATGGCCTCTGAGTACAGTTGTATTGTGACCGATGCATGCAGGAAACTTACCCTCAGGCTCTTTCTATGTTCGTCTCAGGACTTCACGGTAGTAAGAGCCCTCTCATGGATCATGCTTTTTCATTAGACAATCTGTGTTGGGCATTAAACTCACCTTATTTCTGCACTTTGAAGTCACAGGTAGGGTCGGGTGGGGTAAACTAATTATATCGGAAGCCTAGTTGCGGAAGAAAAGTGAGCGGTGGTGGTCTGTCTAAAATGCATTGCAGAATGTATGTACAAGACAAAATGATGCCAGTGCGCATGCGTCTGGACTCTGTTTCCAGGCAACTCGGTGATTCTCGTCAAACTTTGTCTTAAAAAACAACAGCAGCTCACTTTTTTCCTCAATTAGGCTTCCGATATAATTAAGCCGCTTTCAGACATGCCTTGGAACTCGGGAGTTATCTAGAGGGGACCCGGGTGGAGGTGTATGTATGAACACATTTTGGTGAGCTATGCGCGCTCCTACGACCCGGCTCTGAGACAAGCTCTCTATCTAGTCGCATGGGCGGGTTGGTCCCCCTCCCCTCCAGAATGCTGTAAAGTAGCTGAGCTAAGCGAGTGGGAGGAGGCAGCGGAGACAGAGACAAGACAGCGTGACAGATTATTATTAAATAAATAGTCGATGTGAATGAGCAAGTGCGCAAACATCATGCAGTTTCAGTTTTTCCAAATGAAGCTGGAGCTGCTTCGTGTGTCAGCCAACAGGCTACGTGTTGCTTGATTGAAACGCTGGGTTTGATCTATTTCTGCAAAGCTTCACGCAGCACACCACCTTCAAAATATAGCATTTTTGGACGCGAGGGTCATCCTGCTTCCCAGTATTGGACATCGCTAGGTAGGATATCTGGATCTGGTTGTGTTCATGCCTTTGATTTCACGTTTATTATACACAGCGTTTGTGAACGATACATGCAGCAGAACCGCAAAATGTCAACACCAAATCCAAGCAGTGTCAAGTCAGTCAGTAGAAAACGGAAACTTCCAGGTACAACCTTCGCAACAATGGCAATTAAATAAAGTAAATGCACGTGTAATGTTTTTGTGTGTGTGATCCGAATGATACAGAACAGAGAAACTGGAAGAATATCTGCTGCCTTCTAAAAGTCCATTTTCACCCGTAGTGAGTAGACTGTTCTGTTTTTTTGTTTACCAAGTAATAAATAATTGCTTTTATTTTGAATGTAAAAATGTCTAGCTTCCTGTATTCTGTATATTTCTAGCAGGTTTGATGCATTTTAGGACTGAACTCTCGCCACATCAGACTTGAGGAAATCGATGCATCAGGCCGTGAGTTAGGGTTGTTTAATTAATTAGCATTAGCGCAAACGAGTACATGCGCGGACGTTAGTGGGCAATTATCGCCCATTATGTAGGCTATTTTTAGCAACTTGTTATCAGACTCTGCATGTCATGCTAGTTTGTTGAATGTGATTCATTTTGTGCCATTAAGGCTGTAGCCTAGACTGCTGTCTTCCATGCATGAAGTGCAGCTGTGTGGTCAGTCGTCATGCCCCAATTCCCCCCACTCCCGCCCCTTCTCTACTTTACACCCGGAGGTGCTCCACATGCCTCATGTCTGAAAGGGTACACTTCACGTATCATCCGGGTCAGGCTCAGGGGAAGCAACCGTGACCTGATCCGGAGTTCATGTCTGAAAGTGGCTTTAGTTTGCCCCACCCGACCCTACCTGTGACTTTAAAGTGCAGAAATAAGGTGAGTTTAATGCCCAACACAGATTGTCTAACGAAAAAAGCATGGTCCATGAGAGGGCCATGGTCCATAGACACTGCATGAAATAGGCCACGCCCATCACGGGGGAAAAGCGCCGTTCATTTCCACACACCAGCGTCATTTTCCTTGAATTAAAACATAGCTAAAAGCTGTTGTGTGGTGGGGCTGCGCAGACAACAAATGTAAAAAATTGCCAATTGAAGTTTTTTTGTACTCCCGAGCAAAACAAGGAAGCCATTGAGAACTGGCGAGAAGAAAAATGTGGATCTAGCTGTCAAGGAAGTAAGTTGGAGTGTTCATCTTCCGTATATACGATCTTTTTGTGCAACACGCACCGTGCACGCGACATAGGAGAACGCCACGATTGGAGGGGGGGTTTCTGTTTTCCCCCCTCTTGGGCATGGTTTCTGAATGATGACATGTTACGCAGTGTCTCTATGAGAAGGCTCTTAGTCCATGGGCCAAAGCCCAAAATTTCACTTATCGGTATCACTCAAGGTGGCCAAATCTAGTCACATTTTTTGAAAAGGTACATGTCCATAGATGATATTTTGCTAAGTGGTAGCTTTGTCACAGTTATCAGCACATGAAGTTAACCACCCCCTACAATAAATTGGTATCTAGGCGCTGGTGCATATCCTACTTTAGGCTCATTTTCAGGACCTTTACTCATGTTTTATAGGGGTGGGGGAAAAAATCGATTCACCTAAGTATCGCGATTTTTAATGTCACGATTTTTTGGATCGATCTTTTATTCCAGAATCGATAATCGCAGTCAGGCCACTCACTGAACAGCAGGCCAGGCGCCGCCTACTGGTTTACTAGTGGTTTTATTACTTTATTAGTTAGTCTGAAGTAATAATTCGGCCCATATCGGCCTGGCCTGCTTGGTATCTAATGCCCGGCCTGAATTATGATCCCAGTCCGCCCCTATTTTTAACTATATCGCCCAGCGCTACTCATGATATATAATATACAGTCTCTAGTGTATGATTCAACTTTTCCCATGTTCTAATCTAGTGTAAAAAAGCAAACAAACTGAAAAAATAAAAGAAAAAAATAAACAAAAATCGCAATAAATCGTAATATCGAATCGCAATAATCGTAGAATCGCAATACTTAAGAATCGCAATATAAATCGAATCGGCACCCAAGAATCGTGATAGTATCGAATCGGGAGATAAGTGAATCGCCACAGCCCTAATGTTTTATGAAGGCATGTTTGGTCTAATTTTAAAGGGTAGACTCATAGGTTAATTTAAGGACAGTTGTGAGTCTGTCTAATAAACATAGAGGTCACATGGGCTCTTCAAAGTGTCAACAACATTCGTTTTTCCACCATTTCCGCCTAAACTATAGTCTTTATTTGAGCATTGTGACATGTAGGAACATTACTGATACCAAACTGCAATTATGGCATTTTCACAAATCAGCGATATGTTTCACAAATCAGCCACTGTGCCATAATGAGAGTCTAATGTCCCCTTTGTAATCTAGGCCAGGTTTGAAAAGAATTAGAGTGATGGTGTTTGAACTGGACCTGGTTTTATGCGGTCTAGATGGGCAAAAGCTTTTAAATCAACTCTATTTCCCAGCTGTTTACACCAATAGCAGAACCTTTTTGAGGTCAATAAGAATTGCATACAACATTAAAAACGAATACAATTTAGGACTCATTCTATAATGTATTCTCATTACATATCCCCCCTATATACCTCTGTTTTCCAGTTCATGAACTAGCTTGAAAATGGTTGAACGACGCCATCTAGAGGTGTTATTCCACTTTTTAAGGTGGACTGGGAAATTCCAATCGGGAGCTGCGAATCGGATGCCAACTTCGGCGGGGTGGTTAACTTGATGTGCTGATAACTGTGACAAAGCTACCACTTAGCAAAGGTTATCATACCAAAATATCATCTATGGACATGTACCTTTTCAAAAAATGTGACTAGATTTTGCCACCTTGAGTGATACCGATATCTGTTCTGGCCCATGGACTATAGTGTACTGTGTACAAGTTTAGCAAACTGTAGAAGAGCCGAGCGTGAGGGTAAGCAGGAAACAGGAGGGCCTTGTTGAATGAGACTGCAGTGCCATGTTAGTCTCACTCTGAGGCTACAAGCTCATCTGCTAACTGTGTGCTATGAGGGGGAGCGTGGAGGAGAGAACTTCAGTCAGCTCATGTGTGATGTAACGTTATCATGCTTCTTCTTCTACGGACTTTCCACCATTAAAACGTTTGTACAGAGAAAGTCAAATGCCAAACACGTTAACGTGGAATATAAAGGTTATGGACTCTGTTTGAACTCACCGTCCGCCTCGTTCCTACTTCAAACACGTCTGTCCGCTTCTGAAGAAGATCAAAAGGAACAAACAAATTGAAAGTGTTAATACTTCAGAGTGAAGCTCTCCGTTGGGCTGGAGCGATCAGATCTCCTCTCGCCAGTGTGAAGTGAGCAGGAATTTCTGACTTCCGGTTAGGATTTTTCAGAATAAAAGCTGTCATTAAAAATTGATAAAATACACAAATTGAAGTGATGTCACACAAATTGAATAAATACCCATGAAAACTACACTCTAAATCAACTATATGTAAAATGCATTCTTGTTGATATTTGAAAAAACACATTTCACCGCCTAGGGCCACACAGAGTCCGAACAGTAAAATAAGCCCATGTTGAAATATTGTTCAACAATTCAAATGTTGGTGCGTTGGGGAACTCTCCGTATAGTCATGTACATCAGTAGTCCCTCTATCATGCGTAACTAGTGGCTAACCCAAATAGGTGTAAAATTCACTCTTGTTGATATTTGAAAAAACACATTTTACCGCCTAGGGCCACACAGAGTCCGAACAGTAAAATAAGCCCATTTTGAAATATTGTTCAAAAATTCAAATGTTGATGCGTTGGGGAACTCTCAGTGCAGTCATGTACATCAGTAGTCCCTCTATCATGCCTAACTAGTGTCTAACCCAAATAGGTGTAACATGCAATCTTGTTGATATTTGAAAAAACACATTTTACAGCCTATGGCCACACACATATTTGAAAAAACACATTTTACCGCCAAACAGACAGGGTATGTGCAGAAAACTAGAGCTTCATCTTAGTGTTCTTATGTTCATTATGTTGGGTGTCATAGGTACATTTCTACTTAATTTTTTATTGTCAAAATCGAACTTTATCATGCTTTTATTCTGAAGGCAAAAAAAACTAAACCGGAAGTCAAATTCCTGCTCACTACACGCTCGTTCTCCTCTCTCCCTCCTGCGCGCCTCAAGCTAGCTACCGCGAGATCAGGGGATACTTCCGGTAAGGATTTTCAAAATAAAATGTTAGACATAATTCTTCTTCTTTGCGTTTTTTGGCAGATTGCAATCCAATTATTAAGGAGCATAGACCTACTGCCACCTACTTTAACGGAGTATGCAATACAGGATCACATTTTCCCTACATCAGTCTATGAAAGAAATTAAATAAAAGAAAGGAAAGGGGGGGGGGGGGGGAACTAAATTCTATTAAACAACCCTCGAGTCGAAATGTTCAAATTCTTAAGAAATGTTAAACTTCGTGCTTTCTTTGACAAGGCCCCCCCCCCCCACACACACACACACAGCCTCACCCCCCACAGACTCCGAGTCAGGGACCCGACTCTACCTCTGGGTCCACAAGACTGAGGGCCAAAAGTACATTTGTACATCCAATGTTGAATTACTCTGTGGCCACCTTTTGCAGGCTGGTCGAACAAGACACTGTTCAGAAGGTACGTCAGTACAATAAGAAGAGACTTTACTCCAACATTGAACTTGATGAGAGGAAATCCCTACTGTCTCTGTCTAATGATTCTTCCATTGTCATCAAGAATGCTGATAAAGGGGGTGCTATTGTGATACAGAATAAAGAAGCATATAGAACAGAAATTTTGCGACAACTTGGTATGACTCAGTTTTACACTCCTTTAATAGGAGACCCCACAATTAAATTTATGCAGAAGGTTGACAATTTTTTGAGTAATGCTTTGAGCAATTCTTTGATCAGTCAGGATGAATATAAATTTTTGATACAGAAACATCCTGTACGTCCAGTGTTTTATACACTTCCTAAAATACATAAGAGTTGTATAGAGCCTATACCAGGAAGGCCTATTGTTGCTGACTGTGGGTCAATCACAGAGCCCATTTCTCAATACATTGATTGCCACATAAAATATAGTGTGACACAACTTCCATCTTACCTTAAAGATACCACTGATTTTTTGAATAAATTAAACTCTTTACAACGTACTGGAGAGAATAGCTTGTTGTGCACGATGGATGCCAACAGTCTATACACTAATGTACCCCATGAGGAGGGTTTGGTGGCCTTGTCATATTTTTTAGAGAAAAGATCAGCTCTGACACCCCCTAGTGATTTTCTGGTGGACCTTTCTAAGCTTGTGTTGAATACCAATTATTTTAAGTTTGAGAATGATTTTTATCTTCAATGCCAAGGTGTGAGTATGGGAAGTCCAAATATGCTAATCTATTTATGGGGAAGTTTGAAGAAGATTTCGTGTATCAAAATAATCCTTTCTCAGAATTGTTACATTGCTGGTTGAGATTCATTGATGACATTTTTTTCATCTTCACGGGATCTCTCAATGAACTGGAAGAATTCAAGGTATACATTAACTCCAGACTGCCCTCTATTTCATTTACTTTAGATCATAGTTTAGAATCAATTTCATTTTTAGATGTTTTGGTGACTAAATCTGAACATCTTATGACCAAGGTTTATAGAAAACAAACTGACAGAAACAGTTTCCTGGACTTCTCCAGCTTTCATCCCCCTAGTCTCAAGAAAGGTTTACCTTACAGCCAGCTTCTGAGAACGAGGAGAATTTGTAGCACTGATAGCACTTTTGAGGAACAAGCCTCTGAACTATGTGAACGGTTCTTGGTTAAAGGATATGATAACCAAAACCTCAGTAAGAGCTTGCAGAGGGTTAGGGGCCTTAACAGACAGGACCTGCTAACACCAAAAGCCCCCTCTGTGAGGAAGTCTAATATTGTTTGTGCTACTACCTTTTCTCCTGCCTCATTAGACATTAAGAAAACCATTCTCAAACATTGGCACATCCTACAGAGTGACCCCCTGGTGGGCCACGTGTTCGAGAAGCCCCCCATTTTTGCACAGAAACGTGCTAGGAACCTGAGAGATGCTCTAGTGAAAGCAGATTGCTACACACGCCCCACACATTTTTTATCAAACTTGCCAACTGGTAATTTTCCTTGTGGAAATTGTATCCAATGTAATGCTATGATCAGAGGGGAATTTTTCACCCACCCCCATTCTGGTAAAAAATACCACATTAATAATAGAATCTCTTGTAAAACTAAATTTGTGGTTTATTTGCTTAAGTGTTCATGTTCCAATATTTATGTGGGCAAGACTCGAAGGGAACTCAAAACTCGTATTTGTGAACACAAGTGTAGCATTAGAAACCGAGATGAGAAGTCATCTGTGGCTAGACATTTTAATTCTATGGGCCATGATGTGTGTTCACTCAGGTTTCAGGGAATAGAGGTTGTTAACCCTTTAAAAAGAGGTGGTGATAGGGACCGAGCCTTATTACAAAGAGAGGCGTTTTGGATCCACACACTCCAGTCAGAACACCCAAAAGGATTAAATGAAGAATTACTGTTGGGCTGCTTCCTGTAAAAGCATTTCTCATTTGGTATTCTGGTTTGTATTTTTGTATATTTGTAGTGTCATTTGTCACTTTCTTAAATGTATAGCCTACATAGGCGCCAGTCTGCCTTGTCACTTTGAAGACAACAGAATTGTTTCTTTGACTGTTTTATTATTTTAAATTTATATAAAGTCCAGTCCTTTTTATTTCTCTCCTGCTGTCACTTTGAAGACAACAGGTTGTTTTCTCGAGCCTGTGGTCTGTTTCTAATACGAATTATATCATATATATACATTTTTTCTATCTTTGTACTCGTATCAATGCTTGTGTACTATGCTGGGTTACATTCTATTATATCTCATCGATGCATAACGCACTTTTCGAATGTACATATACTGTGTATATATATATATATATATATATATATATATATATATATATATATATATATATATATATATATTATTATTATACCTTTTTTCTACACTAATTGTTTGTACTTCCTGTCTGGCTGTATTTATACGCCCTTTTCCGCCTGACACAGCACAACGCTGACGAAGGCTACTGCTGAAACGCGTACGTTGCAACAGGAATAAAAACCCTCAAAAGGACATCATTGAGTGCTGGCTCCTTCTCTACTGCTTACTTGAAACTCTTGTGCCGTGCACCTAAAACTTTATTTATCCGGTGAGTGTGCGGGCTGATAGCTCC
Organism: Poromitra crassiceps; assembly: GCF_964638095.1. Classification (NCBI taxonomy): domain Eukaryota; kingdom Metazoa; phylum Chordata; class Actinopteri; order Beryciformes; family Melamphaidae; genus Poromitra; species Poromitra crassiceps. The sequence continues at coordinate 61,026,756 of NC_139623.1, forward strand.
CCAGCTATATCTGCTTTCAACATACATTTAAGACACTTTTGGCTGAGTTTTCATCCCTCCTCTAAGACGAATCCAATAAGCTAAAGCAAGTTTGTCCCTTCTGAGCTCTAGTGGGTATTTCTCCTTCTTCTACCAACACAGCATTACTTGGAGTTGTTCTCATAGCACCAATGCTAATCCTCAAGGCTTTCCTTTGCATTCTGTCTATTTTGGACAAGTGAGATTTGGCTGCTGTCCGATAAACAAAACGTCCATAATCGATTATTGATCTCGTCAAAGCCCTATAAATATATATGAATGTCTGCTCATCTGCTCCCCAGGTGCAGGGACGAATTTTACACTGGGGACGGGGGGGACACTTTCCACTTTCCAAAACTTTGATTCTGTCCCCCACACTTTTTAAACTGAAAAAATCGTGGGTAAACTGAAAAAATCATGTTCAATACGCTACTGTTTGACCAGCCATCATATTATGGCTGAGAATGTTAATTGAGTTGCTAATTATAAGCTATAGGCTACTCCAAAAGATTGCCACGGATTTTCTCGTCTGTAAAAAGTGGCCTCTCCAGACCCTGAATGCATTTCTAATGGCGCTCTGTATGGAAATTCCCTTTCCAAGCCGTCCCTGAAGGCAGCACTCTTTTCTTTTCTTAAGACTAAATGATATCACAACAGTATTGTAACAGCAACTTTAACTTTTGTACTAATATTATTCAGTTTGTGGAGTTATTTTTCTGTGACAAGTATCATCCAAATGTTAATTTAAATTGAGATATTCCTCTAAATCTGGCTAAAAACGTAACACTTTTTTGCCAGCCTCTGCCCCTCTAGCATTCTCTGCACGTCCCTGCTGCTGTATAAAGGGTTAGGTGATGAGAGGAAGTGAACATGGTAAGCAGTGAACATGGTTGAATTTAAAATAAAGCACACTAATAATAATAATAATAAATATAGCCGCAAGCGGCAATGCAGGGTCCAAGCTTCCGGTGACTTGGGGGGTATATGTAAGATAATATGAATAGTGCACATTTATTCAGAGTTGGTATGTGCACAAGTAAACAAAGTTTGGTTGAGATCCGGTGACCTGACGGTTTCCAAGCAGTAGTAGTAGTAGTAGTAGTAGCAGTAGTAGTAAAAGAAAGTTCAGTACGAGCCTTTTTTAGAGGTGGCACAACCTCAGCCCGAGCAGCATGTCTCCGCTTTGCTGCCTCAGACTTCGCATAATTCTTCTTTCGGGGCATCTGAAAAATATAAGACAATTTGGTCCATATATATTTGGACATTGCACACAAACTTCATAGACTTGAAATAAATGAAACAATCAAGATGTGCTTTAACAGCAGACTTCCAGCTTTAATTTGAGGATATTTTATTCGGGGTGAAAAAAATACATATAGCCATTTATATGTATTGCACTCTGACCTTCTGTTTCACAGAAAATGTAAACTTTTCACTGATTGGAACTTGAAGGTTGGCACCAATTTTTATCCAATCAGAGAAAAGTTTAAATTTTTTGGGAAACGGAAGGTTAGATTGCGATGCCTATTAACTCATTGAGTGCCAGCCACTTTTGGAGAACGGACGCTCCCAGTGCCAGAGTTTCAGAGCATTTTCAGTGATTTCTCGAGGCCCACAGAATATTGTGTGATATTACTATGTAAACACCGAACACGCACAAAGAACGAGGAGACTCTATTGTATCATCAGCAAAAAAAAGTTTATTGATACCATTTTCCGTTCTTTAGTTATGAGCCGGAGAAGATAGGTTGTTTTCAGCAAAAACATTTCAAATTAGAAGCTGAGATATTCAGCCTTTTGTGAAATGAAGCATTTCAAGCACATTCACTGACTCTGAAGCTAATATTTTCTGACCTGAAACATCTGAACAGTAATTTCCTTCAATAAACAGCACCCACACCCCCCTCAACTCCAAACTCCTCCTCCGTGCGTGTCTCTGGTGGCTCTGCTTGCTCTGCTGGCTGCTGCGTGTGTCAGGCGAGTCTCTGCTGCCTGCTATGGCAGGCTCTGCTGCCTCACGGATCCACGTTCAGATGGCGGCCGCTCGTCGGGGGAGTCTGGATCGGGCTCGCGTTCGTCTGCATTTCTGGGGTTTCGGTTGTGAGCTGGGATGAAGCTGCGTCCGATTATAGGCTTTCTGCTGCACGTTTCAAAGTGCGCTGCACCCAGTCTATTTTCGGAGCGCTCAGCCTTGTGCGCCGGCTCCCAGCGCGACACTGAAAAGCCAAACCATTCTCATGAGAATGGTTTGGCTTTGGTTTTATTTTCTGGCGGCTAATCGTGTGGAGAAACTATGCAGCAGAGACAGAGGGGCTCATTTGTGGGAGCGGATTGACTGCTGTTCGCAGCTAACGTTGGCTCCAGGCAGCCAGAGCAATCTGTGCCGCTCTGGCTCATGCATCGGTTTCTCTTTCATCACGGGGCTTTTTCTGCTTTTTTTCCTCAACTTTCTCTAATCTGGAGAGCACTGTCGCCACCTAATGGGTCCGTAAAATAGGTTATACACCTTCAATAGCTACAATATTTTTACAGGAGATGCACGAGGCTTTGATCCACGTCCCACCGTCAAAAAACGCAATTGACGACTTTAGTCGTCTTTGGCACTCTACGTTACTATTCGAATTGACGACCATACTCGTCCTTGGCACTCAATGAGGACTATGTGTATTTTTTCATCCTGAATCCAACATTGCCATCTATGAGTCTCTACGAGTTATGGTTGTGGAGATATGTCTGCCCTGCCTGCAGGACTACAGGAGAGAGATAGGACAGTGGGGGGTTGGGGTTTCAAGTCACTGACCAAACATTCCATTTCAGTGATTGCTGTCAGAATGGATCTTTAAAGCAGAACTTCAATTCAATTTATTTCCCTCCTCACTGATGCACTTTTTGATCTGTTTAATATAGTTTGTGTTATCTAATAGTTTTAGTTAAAGTTATCTAAAATATTTCCATCTAAATAAATATTTGTCAAGTCACTATATCTAATATTGAGTTAGCACAATGATGATTGAGCCTACTGTATGGCACATTGATGCACATTTATGCACTTGCTGTCTGGTGACACAGGGTAGGCGGAGCCGACACAGGGTAGGCGGAGCCAACACAATAGACTCACTCTGCAGGTTACTGTAGGTTCCCCACAACTCTTGTGTGGAAAAATAACTAACAACTTTTTTCCAGTTTCTGCTTGCATTATAGGTGACTAATATGGCCAAATCGAGAAATGTCATAATAGTTTGGAACTCATGTGCAATTATCACTCATCACCAGTAGCGGAGCGTACACCGGGGCAGAGGGTGCGCCCGCCCCGGGCCCAGGGCCCCCATCCAAAAAAAGGCCAGGCCAGGCCTGAGTGTGAGAGCAATTCAATCAATAGACAATAACATTGGTGTGTTTAAAATGAGACATTCCACTAAATATGGCTAAGACAGATTCAAACATGCACAAAAGGCAAATTTTTCTTCACCGCCAGCCTTAATTTAATTATTATTATTTATTTATTTATTTTTGGGATGGTGGCCCCCCCTAAGAGCTTCGCCCCCCCTGGGCTGATAGGGTCGCTCCACCCCTGCTCATCACCATAGGTGTCACCCAAGATAACAAAACAGAAATCTTATGAATTACAGTATAGCATTAAAGAAACGTTTGGACTTTTACTTTGGTCTATGACTCTCCTCATTTCTTTTTTATTACTTCCATATATTTATGTAGTCTATGATTGTAACATATGAGGGGAGTCATACACCAAAGTAAAAGTAATAATAAAAAAGCTAACCTAAAGAAACATAACTACAGATAACAAGTATTACACAAATGAACAGATTGGTGAGGAGGGAGAGAGACTGCAAGTTCTTAAGGTCTTAAGCCTAATGAGTGCACCAGATCCAGGTGCACCCAATCAACCTAATGACCACAACACCAGGCCTGTGCAAGACAGGACCAGGAGAATGGTAAGATTACCATTTTATGTTGCAATTTGTGTGAGATCATATCATATGCCAGTATTAAGAGTAAATATATTATGTGTAGACACAAAATCAAGAACATCTTAATTGAAGTAATCCATTTTATGTTTCAGTAGGTATACATTAGATATTAGGAGTAGGTAGTATAATAAAGGACAGAGGTTGATGCCGTTTACTTCCATTGCATGAATTGTGTTGCCCCATGTTTTGCAACCAGCTGTCCTAGCAGCATTAGCATTTAGCTTCACACACCAAAGATAATTATAGCCTACATCATCTAGTTGCCTATATAGCACTATGTTTATCATCAAGCCTTTTCACAGCTCAAAACATTGGTTGACTACATTGCAGTACAAGTTACACATTGCATAGACCACAGGATTCCTTTAAGGAAATGATCATATATTGTAGAAAACATTTCATGATGCTTACCTCTCTGCTTATAATGAGCAAGTGTGCTTGTAACGAAGTCACATGACACTAAGGCCCAATTCCAATCCGCCCCCTAAAGACTCAAGCCCTGAACCCTCAGTCCCTCTAATGGCCGCCATCTGAAAGTGGTTGAGTCATCAAGTGTGGAAGGGATCCACATTGGATAAATAGGAGGATTGGGACAGCAGAGCCCTTTGCACTTGACAAGATGATGTTGACTCTGGCAGGTTTGGGGTTCGCTATATATTGTTTATTGTCAAGACGCCTAAAGTGTTTGAGGGATAGACTCCCTGATGAGTCTGTTCTCATCCAGGCTCTGGCTCTACAGAGTGGACAACAGGTAATTTAAAAATAAATGTAGCCTACTGCAAAATCTGCAATCTGCAACATGTGGAATTATAATTAAAATAAGCATAATAATGACATGTCACCCAATATTATACACAGGCCCGCTCCAACCCATTACGCAGAGTACGCAGACTGCGTAGGGCATCACGTGCTCTTAAGGGCACGCCCCTCCACAACCAGGTGCCCTCGCTCTGCAATCTAGTGTACTCTACTTAAAATGCAGCTGGAGCAGCTGCTGTTATTTGGTCAGATGGTACGTGTACGCTGCAATGGGCATCAAAAGGCAGCAGGAGTCGGGGGCGGAAAAAAGAAAACAGAAGAAACTGCGGGCTGACTGTCAGGCATCGATTGCAGGTAGGTGAATTCTGGAAAATTCACTTAAACCATGCTAGATGTTAGCCATTACATTAGCATTAGCCAAGTTAGCCAGGCCAGCTATGTTAACAGACAACTTGCTAGCTAACATGCTGATAGCAAGCTCCGTTCTATGAACGAATATAAAACTTCCGGTTTACTTCCGGTTTGCGGAGCTAGCGAATATAAGACCTCCGGTTACCTTCAGAGTAAAAGCGGCGTAATCATGTTTTTAAAATTCATAGAAAAATGGTTAGTTGGCAGATTAAAACAATAAACAAAGCATCTAAACGAAGGTATACAATACACATTATGTTTCTGTTTAACACCAACTGTTTTAATAACATTGAGAACGCTCTTCTCAGTATGTAAATGGATAAAACCTGTTCACTGGAGTGCTAGCCTTTACAAATTGGACACTGTACACCCCTGTGTCGAAAGTGGCAGCACAAACGATATATATATATATGTGTGTGTGTGTGTGTGTGTGTGTGTGTGTGTGTGTGTGTGTGTGTGTGTGTGTGTGTGTGCATTGTATTTTATATCATTTTCCAAGCCATACTCGGTGCATATTGCAAGGAGCTGCTGAAGACCAGCGCTACGCGGGCTGAGGACGGCCAAGTCATCTGCGTACATCAGATGGTTCACCAATGTAACGCCAATCATGCACCCAGTCTTACAGGCGTTCAGTCTCTTGGACAGGTCGTCAACATAAAGATTGAACAGAACAGGGGACAAAATCCCTCCCTGCCTGACCCCATTGCTTACCCTAAATGGGCCAGATACACTATCTCCCCATTTCACCTGCATAGTTTGGTTGGCATACCAGTACACTAGAATCCTTACCAAGTATCCAGGCACACCTCTTTCTCTCAACTTTGTAAATAGTTTACAGTGGTTAACCCGATCAAAGGCTTTGGAAGCATCAATAAAACATATAAACACAGATGACTTCAGGCCTTTGTATTTGTTCACAATCTCCTTCAGTGCATAAACACACAGGTCAGTGCCATGTTTGGCTTTAAAACCAAACTGGTTATCTGTGGAGTGGATACACTCATTGATTTTATCCAAGATAATTAATTCAAGGACTTTAGATAGGATGCTAGCAAGAGCTATAGGCCTGTAGTTATCTAGGCTACTTATTTTCCCACTTTTGTCCTTGACAACAGGTACTAATAAGACAGAATTGACACGCTGAAGAAGGCCGTTAGGCTGAAACGTCCGCGTGTGTGCTGTACCTGGTGTCAAGCTGGAATAAACTAAACGAAAGGACATTTTTGTGTGCTGGCTCTCTCTCTCCTACTAATAAGACAGAAAGCATTGAGTCAGGCAACAGGCCATGGACCATAAACCCAGTAAAGCATAAAGAGAGAAGAGGAGCTGTTCTCAGACTGGCATATTTGAGGTGTTCGGCTGAAGAGCCAATGATGACAGACTTCAAAACAGTTTACAGTTTTCTGATATACTACTGATGTTCTAATGATACAAAGCTGGTTGAAAATGGGCGGAGTGTTCCTTTAAATGAAAAAGTGTTAGCTTCCCCCTCTCACCTGCCTCATGACCATGTTTAAGGTCATGATGTGAGAACGGTGGCCTTAGTGCTACTTTGACCTGCATTCACTTGCGGCTTACTCTCCCTAATTAATGCCACTATGTATGTTAATACCATCATTGCTCATCCCAATAGCTTAGCCTAGCCACTATTATAGGTGGCTGGCATCTCTCAAACACTGAGCATGCGACTGACTCCAATCACCCACATTTAACACACTTTAAAACACTTTTAAACACTATTCTCATTTGATCAAGAAATATAACTGACCATATATAACTGATCTTCCCAGAAGAAAGCCTCATTAGGCTGAAACATCTGTATTATACTGCTGTGCGTCATTAAATTAACTCTAAACTAGATTGTGAGTTCTGCCATTCTGTATATAGGCCTATGCAATTTCTGTACAGACTGTTTCTCATATTTTTTTATATAATACCTTTTTGGTTTTGTCTCTGTGTGTGTGTGTGTGTGTGTGTGTGTGTGTGTGTGTGTGTGTGTGTGTGTGTGTGTGTGTGTGTGTGTGTGTGTGTGTGTGTGTGCGCTTTGGTTTGTTTGTTTGATTGAATAACTACTTGTTTGTACTGTCCAGGTATTTGTATGTGTCTGACACTGTACATGAAGTGCAAGCTATGACTGTCATACATAGTCATGTGTTTAGTCTTATTGAGTGACTGCCTATAGGCTTCCCCTCTGACACTGCCTCGTCTATCTATGTATTATGTTCACTTGTTTGTACATAAGACTATTCAATAAAAGATATTTGGAAAAAATAAAGAAACCTGATGATTGATTGATTGCTTTATTGCAGACTCATGGTCCATAGAAAAAACATACATACATAAATACATAGATACACACAAATAACATAAAAAATATACATTTCACTTTAAAAAACAACTGGTCAAATAAAGAAACATTAAAATAAATTCATATGCAGGCTTTTAAGCCAATGTGCCCTGAGACTGGACGTATATCGAGTGCAGCTCTTGACTGGGTTAGTGAGAGCCACAATTATGCTGTTTCCAGACACATCCAGAATAGTTAACACACTTTAAAACACTTTTAAACACTATTCTCATTTGATCTATGGAATATTTCCCTTTAACTAACTGCTTATAAATGGCTTATAGTAGATGAACGTTCTTATAAAGTGTAACCTTTATCAGAGGGAGTATAACATTACCCCCTCTTCTACACCTGGCCCCGTGACCAGGTGACAACAGTTGCCTAATTTAGGCTACTATTGTCTCTACATAAGTGATGGAATGTTTTTGTCTTCTCTGCCAGGGATGAAGTGACCTGTAAATGATTCAAATTAGCATTGCCCAGCTCTGATTCGCCCTCACAGGAACAAGGTGTGTCATCCAGTTTGCTTAAAATGAGTTTACTTTGCCACATTCAGGTCAGATCTCCTGGAGTAAGGTAAGACATTTGTGGCTTTCTTGTGTGTGACTACCATTGCCAAAATCTGTTGTATCTATCAAACATACTGGCATATTTTGGTGTCAGGTATTTCTTCATTCAGTTTGCATGTTGGCTAACAGTACAGATATTCTGCTCATGTCAGAAACTGGCCTACAGTAAATTCTAACACATAGCAACCATTGGTTATGCACATACATTATTTATTTTTGTTTCAGAAAAGAGAAAAATATTACATTTAGATTAACATTTAGGTTTCAGATGTCATTACGGTAACACTTTCTATGAAGGGCATGTCTATAAGCCATTATCACAAGGCATTATAATGCATTTATAAGGCTTTATAAGACTTGTTATTGTTATAAAGCCTTATGAATTTGCTCATAATGCTTTATAGACATTTTGTACTTTTTACTTATGTTTCTTGTGTGTGTGGCGATAACACCGTCCAATGACCATCATCAATAAGCAGGTTTCCAGCAGCAACTTTTGTTAGTGGGGCCACTCAAATATTTATATTTCTTCTTATTTTTCACAGTGATGGCATCTTACGGAAAGCGTCACAAAGTCCAGCAGTGGCCACGGTCAAAGATCACAGGCAAGTGTCATCGGACACTCATTCCATCGGAGGATGTGATCAAGGAGAAAGAGGTGGGATATTTGGTCTCATAGGCATGGCTAGGAAAATTAACAATAGTCAATTTCAATATTTGAAAGTTAAAAAATGCTAATATGGGTCTGACTTGAACTTACTTTCAATGTGTTGTTTCAATGTTATTATTGTTATTGTCATTATAACATGTCTTTATACAGTTGTCAACAGCAAGAGTCACAAATCCTCTCCTGAATGATGTGATGATGTGTTGTGTGCCACTCATATTGTCATTTCTGGACAAATATTGAACACTGTACACCCCTGTGTCGTTGCATTCAAATGGGTCTTGACTGTTTTTTTGTGTGCACAGTTCGTCCTGGTGATTGGAGACTCCCACCTACGCTCTCTGGTCGATGGTGTTGTGGACATGCCATCCGGCAGGCTGACGTTTGGCTTCATGTCAACTCCATCTGGAGATGCTGATGACCTCAGAAAGGAGATATGCCATGCTAGAGACCTGCCTTGCCCACCTGATGTTGTCTGCATCCTGGCACCAAGCAACAACCTGACGTCAAGTCTCACAATCGACCATGCTGCCAAAGCGTTCGAGGGTCTTCTTCGCACAGCTTTGTACAAGTGGCCAAAGGTATACAATCACATCTACTGAAATGTGACCACATACATAACGTCTCTTTCTGTGCAGACTGTATATATATATATATATATATATATATATATATATATATATATATCTTTATCTTTATTGTTTATTTGAGCAGGGACAGTACACAATAAACATATTGCACCAGAGATAGCTAAGAGCTAATTTGCATCTGTAGTCCCTGCGCCGCACATAGTACATATCAAATACAGAAATAAAAGAAAATCCTAGTGTCTAAACAATCAATATACATGGTATATATATATATATATATATATATATATATATATATATTTTATTTTTGTTTTTGTTTTATAGGTCTTTGTTCTGGACTTCCCCCTCCGTCGGTTTGATGTTGAGGATAAGGACATATGCCTGGAGTACCAACAACACCTGAAGGATGAGTATCACAGAGTATCTGCTCGGATGGGGGTACGCTACCTGTCTACAGAAAGAAACTTCCCTCACTCAGAGAGGTAAGAGAATACTGCAGCTTGTGTAAAAGTGACATGTTTTATGTCATACATTTCTTAACGAACATAATGACCTTTAAAGAGGGTGTCAATGTCCTAGCTCAATCAGCGGGCAGAGCACTGGGTTCTGTATTGAACAAAGTTAAACACTGTGGCAATCTGGGTTTTCATACTTACACACAACTGTATAACTCATGTGTCTGTCCGGTGTCGGACTTTGTGACACCCGAGAGACTATGAGTAATATGTTCTGTTTGTATAAAGATAAATTGTCTGTCAACTTATGGTATAAACCACAATTAAGAACTTATCGTCTCATAAAAGACAGTTACGGTGTCACTATGTGAAGTTTGATTTGAACAGACAAAAAAGATCCCTGTGTGCTCAACTGTGCTCTGGAACTCTTCCATTAGCACTAGAGACTGGTAGGTTTAACGCTACCCCTGAAGAAGATAGACTCTGTTTAGTATGTGAATTACGCGAAATTGAAAATAAAATTAATTTCTTGTTCTACTGTACTGCTTATGATGGCGCAAGGGAAGTACTCTTTAGTCAAATGTCCTCCATTTATGCTGACTTATTTGAATTGGACAATTATGAGAAACTTGAGCTGTGGTTTAAAAAAGCGACCTTCCCCACAGCAGAGTTTATTTGTCAGGCATGGGAGCAAAGACAAAACTTTTTGTTTAGTAATTGATATATTGCTCTGTACTGCTGTCTGAGCAGTATGCTGACCTGTGACCTGTTTTTATTTAAATGTACCACTGTATCAATGCTGTATTGTTGTATTTTGTTGTGTGTCTTGGGTTGGGCATGATGGGTGCATGACACTTTAATAAATTAATCAATCAATCAATCCTAACTGATTACTGGTTCTCCACTAGCTTCCTGTGGTGCCAGGACAGAGTCCACCTCAGTGATGACTTTGGCATGCCTGTCCTGAGAGATCTCATCTGGCAAGCATCATACAGAGTTCTGCATGTGAAAGAGCCAGTCAACCAGCACCGAGTGCGCACTTTACCTCGTCACCGCCAAAAGATGCAACCAGCTCCTCCACGCCAGCCCAGCACCCCAGCAAGGAAACCAGGTCCTAGAAGTTATCCCACTCCTGCTCGCCATGGTGAGTCCCCCGTATAGGCATTGTAATTTTGCTGTTGTGTGTATTCGCCTGTTAGTGATGGCATTTTCTAACATTTCCTCTTTTCAAAATGTCTGCTGCCAGGACGAAACGGGGAGAACCTGGACAGGCCACAACAACCGTCAGTGGCTGAACAGAAGCTGAAGGTATGTTTGCTTCTCATGCAAGTCTGTCACACTATTCTATGTAATCCGTTTGTATTATATATGAAATGCTAATGCTGTTTTATGTCTATTTAAGGAGGAGAACCTGGACAGGCCACAACAACCGTCAGTGGCTGAACAGAAGCTGAAGGTATGTTTGCTTCTCATGCAAGTCTGTCACACTATTCTATGTAATCCGTTTGTATTATATATGAAATGCTAATGCTGTTTTATGTCTATTTAAGGATGCTGTTGTCTGCGTGCGTTCTGTTGCTGTTCTCTGTTCTCCCTCCTGCTACCGGGTCTCACCAGCACCTGTTCATGATGTCCCTGTCCCTTCACTGCGACAGAGGGTAAGATGGAGGAAGAAGAAGCCGTCCCCATTCATTGAAAAGCTAAGTGCTGGGGATTTGGGTCGGGGCAGCTGCCATGGCTTGGTCTCAATAGAAGTGGTAGATGTGGTGCAGATACGAAAGAGCAAGGATGGGAAGGGAGACGGGGACGAAGGGAGAGGCAGAGACAGGCAGGGGGAGAGAGGCAAAGCAGTTGGAGAGGGAGGAGAGGTTCAGGAAACCAATGAAGAGAGGAAGTGTTAGTGATATTGCCAGTGACAAGAACGTCAAAGTCACAAATCTTACAGATAGGAGCAGATTGAAATTATGTGGTGGCAGCAAATGTGTTGCTGGGAAAGTCAAAGCTAAGGTCAAAGGTAAGGTCAAAGGTAAGGTCAAAGGTAAGGTCAAAGGTAAAGTCAAAGGTAAAAGGAGAGAAGAATTGGATTTTCTACAGATTGCTAAAGCAATACATGCTGTGCAAAAACAACATACAAAATTAAATGGCAGCTTCTGGACAGATGTTGCAATAATGCTTGATTGGCCAATTAGTACAAAGGAAAGAAAGATGAATTCTATTAAATTGCTTCATAGAATTTGGAACCAGAATAGAGGTGATGTGAAAAAGCATCATCTTACGTTTGATCAGGGACACCAAAATAGTCATGTGAACCAGCCACAAAAAAACAAAGATCCAGGCATACTTGCATGTGTGGACACCAGTAGCTTCGTGAATACTAGTCATGTTACAAGTGCCTGTTTAGTTGATATTGGTAAAAGCCAACACATACAGAATGTGGATGACAATAGTGAATGTCCAAATATTGGTGATACCTTGACCACAGACAAGAAACATATTAGTGTATATTCAGACAATGCTGACAAGCTAGATGCAGAGATTATACAAGTTAATATATCTGCTACACCCATAAAAATGCGTGTGAACAAAAGACATGCCACACATCCACTAGGAGATGAGTGGGTGAGGCCAAGTAAAAGAGCGGTCTATTGCATTTGCCAAACTCCAAATAACCCCAACAAAGCGATGCTTGCATGTGATCTCTGTGGAAACTGGTATCATATGGAATGTCTAGGGGTTTCACAAAGTAGAGACTTTGACACCCTTAATTATGCATGTTTAGCCAGAACTTGCAAACATGAGACATTGTCCCAGGGCATTTTATTTGCAGAAAAAGCTAGGCGTGTGCAGGGAGAGCATGTTAATGTGCAGCATCAACCGCTAGTTGAGCCGCTTGTTGAGCAGCGTAGAGCAGAGGAAAGGTTGGTAGTGCAAGACAGCCATGTAGATGAACAGCATATTCTGCAAGGTGAAACAGATCGATGCCCTGTACTTGATGAGGGCCCTTTAGATGAACAGCTTATTGTGGAAAGTGAAATAGATATATGCCCTGTACTTCACGAGAGCCCTGTAGATGAACAGCTTGATGTGTCTGTTGATCAAACTGCCGTGGGTCAGCCTAACATAGGATGTGAGTGTAAATTTAATGAGCTTGAAGAGGATCACATACAAAGGCAGCCTCTAGATGAGAGTACTGTTCAGTGTGTCATGGGACCGGAGGCAACATTAGGACCCTTCAGACATTCTGCCATAGGCCCTTCCACCTTTACTTTGCAGGCTTCTGAATGGGATATGTTTCACTCCAGTAGAGATAAAGGAAGTAAAACTTTCAAGAAGTATAGATGGGAAGGGCTATTTGCAAGCAAAGTCAAGGAATCAAATCCTTACTGTATAATACGTTTTAATAGTCACTATTTCTCTTCTGCATCGGTTAGGAAAACAAACAAGCCATGTCTCACTGTTAATGGCTCCTGCAGGCATAACACATGTAAGATGACTTTCAAAATACTTCTACCTTCACTAGAAGAAGGCATATTTCATGTAGTTTACACAGGTGACATATATCACACAAAGGACAAATTGAGAGCTAGATACGTTAGAGGCCCAGAGCGTGAGGACTTAGGGAGATTAATGAAGAACGCATCTGGATATAGTGCTTACATCAGTGCATTAGAACATGCAGATCCCAGGTCCTTAGCAGCAGGTAATCGAAGTGGAGTAGGGAAAGACACGTCTTTGTACAGAAAAGTAAAACATGAACAACGTAAACAGAACTGGCTGCATGAAGATGAGATTACAGCACTGTGCCTACTGAAACAACATTTGGAAGGTGAAGACAAGAATAGTGCAGTTATAAAAGGATTCATTCAACTTATTAAAGTTACTCCCCTCAAGGTTATATGTTTTAGTGAAGCAGGAATTAGACTGTGGCACAGTGCGATTAAGGACAGTGCTGCCTCATGGGATGCCACTGGTGGAATCATTAAGACTAAACTAACACAGAAAAGGATTCTGTATTATGAGATTGTCGTGAGTTCGTCAGCTTCATCGGTTTCAACTCCTGTGGCATTTATGATCAGTGAACAACATACCCAAACTGCTGTTGAAGAACTCCTCACAGAATTGAGGTGCAAAGAGAAGGAGATATTTGGCTGCAACACAACACCTATTCAGATGAATAGTGACAGGTCCATAGTGCTTTTGAAAGCAAGTATGCATATATTCAATAAAGACAGCATGAGCATGTACTTGTTACGTTGCTGGAGAATAGTGACAGGAAAGGCAGATACGAAAGATTTGGATTTCTGTACCATAAGGGCATGCAAAAGTCATCTGATGAGACAGGCAAGTCACATTTGCAAAGCACAGTACATTACCAGAGATATAAGGTATACGTCAGCTATGTATATCTTCAGTGTTTTACTGAATGCCACAACACTAAAAATAGCCAAAAAGATCGTCTATAATGCTTGTATTGTACTTGGTAGCAAAAGCAACTCGAGAAAGGTGGAAAAGAGTCTTGCCAGCCTTGACGCTGAAACACAGAAACTCCCAAAGGAAGGAACAGAGCATGGCAGACAATATGCTTCACATGACACTGTGCCTGATGATATTTTTGACTTGAAAAGTACATCTCCCTTCAAAGCTTATTTTGAAAGACAAAGGGCAAAAGCCAATGATGTCATTAAAACCACAGATGGCACAGGTGAAAATATTTACCATGGAGAAACTATTTTAAAGAAATTGTTCTCAAACTTCCTACCAACGATTCCGATTTGGTCAGATCTCCTCTCAGGTGATTTGCAGAGATTCTCTCCAGATTATACTGAAAAAATGAACAACTGTAAGAAAAGTACTAGTATTAGTGAGGCAATGTTCAAAAAACGTAAAAGTGTTGCTTTTACAAAATGAGAAACACAGGCTTGATGAATCTATAAAGCACATATACTCATTATACAACCAGTCAGCCAAATATTTCTGTGACAAAATAACCTACACGATTCCACAACCACAGTGTGTCCATCAGCCACCTGAAGAAATGTGGAACAAAAAGAAAAAAGTCCCCAAACAACTTAAACGCTCTTATCAACAACGGCCACCAGTATATTCAAAGATATTCTCACAAAATGACAACATAAGCTCAGCAAGTGTGACAGACAAAACAAAGCAGAATGCTACTCAGAAAGTATGCCATAATATTGCCCATGTATCTAATAAGCTAAAGCCAGGCACAAGTAAGGACATATGTAAGACCATATGCAGGTTTGCAAATAATGACAATAATTGTTGGTTAAATGCAACCCTACAGTCCATACTGCATCTAGAAGTTGTACAAGATCAATTTAAACGGTTGACACCTGATTCTATGGTGGCGATGTCATCTATGCCAGGGAATTTAGCAGCTCTCATTCATGCGGTTTTTGAAAATCCAGGGCAGACATTTGATGCTAAAACAATACATGGTGTCACTCAAGAATTAGTGTCATGCATCCGAGGGTTGTCCTTGTCAGAGCACAATGACCCACTCGATTTGATACACAAACTATTAATTTGGTTAAATATGTGTGGTGTCCAAACAACAGTGAGTGCTAAACATACAGACAGATGTGAAAAGTGTGCATTTGGTGTGGACAGCTTCCCTGACGCACCCAAAGTCTTTGAATTACCCCTGCCACAGACGAGTGAGTCTCTCAGGTCTCTTTTCGAACACGCAATCATGGAAGGTGAAGGTCCACAGAGATGTAGAGAATGTGGTTCAACAACAAAGAGACACACATCTTGGATTGCTGCTCCTGATGTAATTACTCTTTCTGTGTCACGTGTTGATAATGGTGGCAGGGTACTGCATACTCCTGTAGCCCCATCTGATGTAATTGAAATCCCCATTGGTGACAGCAGTAAAATTAAGTATAAGTTGTGCTCTATTATTTGTCATAGAGGCTCTGTGGCCAAAGCCGGACACTTCTGGGCACATTTGCTTTATGCCCATGTTGTAATTAAAGCAGATGATGGTACAATATGCATCATAACAACAGCAAACGCAAAGCAACAGGCAAGCAAGAATGGGTACATATTTTTCTATGCCAAATCTAATGATGCACCACTTAATGGTGCACTTAATTTGGAAGATATTGATTCGGCCCTCCCAGTAATAGCGGGCACCCTCTCTAAGATCAACTCTCATCCATCTTATGATCATGATGCAGATGTTCATGTTTTATCCATTGAAAGACCAAATCACAATATGTGTGGGGCCATACCAATCCTAACATTTCTAAAAACTACATCTGCTTTCCAAAAATGCCACACAAGGCTTGCAGCAGCAGCGGTGGAGTCCCCAGCATTGTTTACAATAGCGCTTGAGAAAATCAATGTAGTCAATAATGATTTGGTATCATTAGTTTCTCAGCGATTTTCTATGACAGAAGTATGCACCATGTTAAACAGCTTTGTGAAAGACACCCTTGGGGCTTCTTTCCTTGGAAATGACCTGCTGTGTCTTAAAAGTCTCAGTCGCTATCTTTGTAGTCAATGTGGTGACCAGGCCGTACCATCTAGTAAGACCATGTCACAACTCATAGTGCAGCCACATGAGGTTTCACAAAAAGGCATCTTGGACACACTGGCACAAGAATTCCATGTGCAATATGGCCAATGCAAAACATGTAAGCATGAAATCAGATCATCAGCCTGTAAAGTAATCCACAGCCCACAGTCTTTACTTATCTTGTTAAAAGCCGGCATAGACATTCCCAAAACGTTCACTCTCTCCTGTCTGTACAACCAAAATGATTATGCTGTGTCCAGTGTTTGTGCATTTTTTGACAAGCCACCATATGTGTCATTGTACACGTGTAAAGATCAGGACTGGCATATCATGACAAAGGTATCGAATGACACAGTAGGCTATAGCTTTGAGCTGATGCAGAAAATACTGACCACAGCTAGTTTCTTTTTTGTGTCATACGAGAAAACTAAGAGTGTGAAACACATCAACTTTCAGCAGGTTGGACAAAAACATAAATGCACAGATAGATGCAAACAACAAAAGCAGACAAGTGAGACACAAATGAGACATGTTCCAAAGCTAATGAACAATCATACAGGTACATCACGTCTTTCTGCTGAAGACATTGCTAGTGTGAGGAATGGTGGGTGGCTGAGTGATTGGACGATCGATGTGTACCATCAGCTCTTGCTCTCTAGTGTTGACAAAATGGCACACATTTGTCACAGCACTTTTGTAAGCCAAGAGTTAAGGAGTCTTTGGTGTGATGACATTAGTGTTCTCCCAGATGTACCACGAGCATCACTTAATTGGTGGAACTTTGAGTTGGTGATATTGCCCGTCCATGCAAAGTCCCATTGGGGATCCATCGTCATAGATTTCACCAATAAGACAGTGAAGGATAATGGCATAGTATTAGATGTTGTGATAATGGATTCACTACGTGTGTATGAACAGGAGCTGGTTAAGGTATTCTATCCACTGCAAAGGTACTTAGCCTTACAGTACTTTGCATTGCACGGTAGAAGTACGGGTATCACATTTAGATATGAATGTTATCACAGATGTCCCAACTTCATACCACAAAATGATGGCAACAGCTGTGGTATTTTCACTTGTTTGTTTTCCAAAGCCGTTCTGTTTGATGTGAGCCTCAACACTTTCGAAAGCGAGAGTGGAAAGCGAGAGTGTTTTATGTATGAGTTGTCAGAGGGAAAGTTACTTCTCTGAGTACATAGTTTAAGCATGTACTGGCTTACCTTGGACAAACTACCTAAAAGGCTCTGTTGTGTCTATGTTGTAGGAGAACGGCACAAATGGAGGATGCAAGGGACCCCAACCGACATTTTCAAAAGACACCAGGAGGGAACGTCATTTTGGCTTTGTTTACTTTTTACTTTGGATTTTTTTTTTTAAGTCTTTGTATATTTTGGACATATGTATTTTTCATTAGTTAATAGCATCTTTGCTGTAGACTGATCCTTGCACATTTTTGAATTGCTCTTTTGTTTATTCAGATGCTTTGAACTTTTACAGTAATGTGTTTCTTTCATTATTGATATGTCAGTATTTTTGCATTACTCTATGTATAATAATGTGATACATTGAGTATCCACTTCATTCACATAACCCTGTCTATTGATATATTATGCTCTTTTGCACGTCACTCAGTTAATAGGCTGCCTATAGCCCACACCATGTGTCATAGCAAAACAGTATCAATACAATATCTGTATACCGGTACTTGTGAAATTGTACATATCAGAAAATTCAACAAATCAGATCAGGAATATGATTCAGAGTATGCACTGCATTATCACAACCCTGTCTGTTGGTATATAGAAAACAGAGTTTGTTTTATTTTGTATTCATTTGACTGTGCTATTTATTTTTAATTGATTAAATCTTTCTGTTTCAAATAGAAATGTATATTTTCTGTGCATATACATAGGCAATAGCTTCTGGGTGGGTTTGATGGCCTGGCATGGTTGTTTTTACCCCTCCCCAGGTTAGCTGACAGTGTGATGTCACAGAGGAGGTCTATCAGAGCGCGTGCATACATCGTTTGTGCTGCCACTAGGGGTGTACAGTGTTCAATATTACTCCAGAAATGACAATATGACCTCTGGGCTCTGGGTGGGTTTGACGGCCTGGCATGGTTGTTTTTACCCCTCCCCAGGTTAGCTGACAGTGTGATGTCACAGAGGAGGTCTATCAGAGCGCGTGCATACATCGTTTGTGCTGCCACTAGGGGTGTACAGTGTTCAATATTACTCCAGAAATGACAATATGACCTCTGGGCTCTGGGTGGGTTTGACGGCCTGGCATGGTTGTTTTTACCCCTCCCCAGGTTAGCTGACAGTGTG
This sequence comes from Poromitra crassiceps, assembly GCF_964638095.1. Classification (NCBI taxonomy): domain Eukaryota; kingdom Metazoa; phylum Chordata; class Actinopteri; order Beryciformes; family Melamphaidae; genus Poromitra; species Poromitra crassiceps. The sequence goes on from NC_139623.1 coordinate 61,045,432, forward strand.
ATGTCACAGAGGAGGTCTATCAGAGCGCGTGCATACATCGTTTGTGCTGCCACTAGGGGTGTACAGTGTTCAATATTACTCCAGAAATGACAATATGACCTCTGGGCTCTGGGTGGGTTTGACGGCCTGGCATGGTTGTTTTTACCCCTCCCCAGGTTAGCTGACAGTGTGATGTCACAGAGGAGGTCTATTAGAGCGCGTGCATACATCGTTTGTGCTGCCACTAGGGGTGTACAGTGTTCAATATTACTCCAGAAATGACAATATGACCTCTGGGCTCTGGGTGGGTTTGACGGCCTGGCATGGTTGTTTTTACCCCTCCCCAGGTTAGCTGACAGTGTGATGTCACAGAGGAGGTCTATTAGAGCGCGTGCATACATCGTTTGTGCTGCCACTAGGGGTGTACAGTGTTCAATATTACTCCAGAAATGACAATATGACCTCTGGGCTCTGGGTGGGTTTGACGGCCTGGCATGGTTGTTTTTACCCCTCCCCAGGTTAGCTGACAGTGTGATGTCACAGAGGAGGTCTATCAGAGCGCGTGCATACATCGTTTGTGCTGCCACTAGGGGTGTACAGTGTTCAATATTACTCCAGAAATGACAATATGAGTGACCTCTGGGCTCTGGGTGGGTTTGACGGCCTGGCATGGTTGTTTTTACCCCTCCCCAGGTTAGCTGACAGTGTGATGTCACAGAGGAGGTCTATTAGAGCGCGTGCATACATCGTTTGTGCTGCCACTAGGGGTGTACAGTGTTCAATATTACTCCAGAAATGACAATATGAGTGACCTCTGGGCTCTGGGTGGGTTTGACGGCCTGGCATGGTTGTTTTTACCCCTCCCCAGGTTAGCTGACAGTGTGATGTCACAGAGGAGGTCTATCAGAGCGCGTGCATACATCGTTTGTGCTGCCACTAGGGGTGTACAGTGTTCAATATTACTCCAGAAATGACAATATGACCTCTGGGCTCTGGGTGGGTTTGACGGCCTGGCATGGTTGTTTTTACCCCTCCCCAGGTTAGCTGACAGTGTGATGTCACAGAGGAGGTCTATTAGAGCGCGTGCATACATCGTTTG